>NW_028186150.1:2512404-2539904 GCF_003343005.1 Rhea americana
CACCCCGGAGCCGAACCGCGCTTTCCCCGGCGAGGGCCGGGCCGGGCCGGGCCGGGCCGGGCCGGGCCGGCGGCAGCCCGCCCTCACCCTCGGGGCCGGCCTCGCAGAGGGTGCCGCAAACGGGGGAGGATTAGCCGGATATATTGTCCTCGATCAAAGAGACAGAGAGCCATTAATCCAGTTTTAAAATCAGTTTTAAAATAAAGGCTTCTGTCTGCATGTGCTTTTCATTTTTGCTTTGCCCCCCACCCCCCGTTCTGTTGCAAGGCTGAAACGCAGATGCGTGGTTCTTGGCTGCAACAGATAGTTAATTTATCCTGCGACTGCATTAACTCAGTGTACATCTACACTTCCCTAACCTCTCTCTGGAAGGATATTTTTGTGCCATAGGAGTGAGGGTCGGTTTTAACTCTCAGTTCTACCACACAGCTCTCCACTGGAGATCTTTGCAGTCCTAAAAAATAAAAAATAACTTCTGCAGCCAGTAAAGCACATACAAGAACTGCTCAGCAGGACAAATGAGCATTGTAGCTTCCATAGTCACATACGCCACGGGGAGCCCCAACTAATTTCCACTCTCAATAGAGCCTATACAGACCTGGAAGCTTAAAATTGTTCCTGTCTTTCCACTGAATGCTGCCGGCCCGGTAGAAAAGGCACTCCTTTCCCCAAGGGCAAGGGGAGCGCGGAGGCCGCGGGGCTGCGGGGCGAGCGCTGGCTCTCCGGCCCCTGGAGCCCGAGCGGCGCGCGCAGAACGCCACGCTCCCGCGTCCCGCGTCCCGCCACCGCCCCCAGCCCCACCGCCGCTCCCAGAGACAGGAGCCCACCCGAGCCCCCCCGCGGGGGAGCCGCGCGTTTCCTGGTGGAGAAAAGACGGCGCGGCTCCCGGTTTTGCAAACAGGTAGTGCTTCAAAGCTGGCCTCGAAGGGTTAACACTTTGACTTTACACACAAAATTTCCCTGTCTGCGCGATCCAGTTGCCACTGCCAGCCTACCCTTGTGACTCACAACAGCTGGAGTTGCTAAACTGGCAGCATCGCACTGTGGCATCAGGAAATTTAAGATAAAAACATATACGATATAAAAATAATCCTAATAAATTCTGGAAAAATGCAGAAGTGTAAAGCTCCACATACTAAAAAAGCATCCTGCTAGAGAAACTATTTTTAAAAAAGGCTATTAGGAGGTGTGAAAGCAAAGCTGTCTATTATGTTTCTAAAGAAAGGCACCAAATGCTTATTTTTCATACCAATGAATTCTGAGTGACCATTTTTGACAGACAGTTAGCACAAGGTCACTGCCAGTCAGTGGGCTGCAGGCCAAGAAAACCTCCTGGGTGCAAATTACAGAACTTTGTACATTAGAGTGACCAAACAATTGAGAAGAAAATTGAACTTGCCTAAACAATGTTGGGTTATATCATCCGCATGAAACCTGATCCGGGCTGCTATTTTCTGGGTTTCTCTTTCATACCATTTATGCCGCACAATAATTTGATATATTTTTTCATCGTTAAAATCTAGCCGTATTTCTGCTTACATTTCCTTCATGTGGTAAATTGAGGGAATAATAAAAGCTGATCATAAAAAAAAGACGGGGAAAACATGTCCTTTCCCCACATGGAGGCTCCCACGAAAGACAACGCAAATCCCCCAGCACATGTTTGCAGGGAAATCAGAGCACATTCACGACTGGAAGCGCAAATTTGTCTCGTCTTAATGATGAAGCCAGTTACAAACAAGGAGCGTTTCACCGTACCGATTTGGGGATGGGGTAGGTCTTTCCTCCAAACAGTCGTCAGTAGTTCATGCTAACCAAAATACCCCTCCCAAAGCACAGCCTCAGAGCGAGTAAGCAAACAAGAGGATTAYGCGAGCGGGGCGCAGGCAGCCCACCCAGGGCAGCAAACTTTGCAGGGCGGCAAGGGGCGCAGCTCCCTTCCCGCGCGACGCGCTCGCCTTCTTGTCCGCGTGCGAGTTGTCGTTTCATTTCGTATCCGAGCTGCAGCAAAACCAGTGCCTTCAGCAACTCTCTCGTCTGCTATAATCCCTGTAATTTCAGCTTTAATGCCATCAGATTTTTTCCAAAATTTAACTACCACAAAGAGTTAACATTTAGAATTGCAGATTTCTTTTTTTTTCTAATAGAGTTATTTAAAATGAGCTTTGAGAAAGCAGATTTCAAAGGAGACGAAAAACTCTGTGGTCAAATTTCATCCTTCCCTGTTGTCCGCTATCACCTCACAGCCCGCGACCGGCGGTCGCGCTTCGCGGTGCTCCCTTCCTCCCGGTCGGCGCAGGCACGCAGGGATCTTTTCTCAGGGTCTGATGTGCGGCTCCCAACGTGCCAGCTGGCTTTTCCTGTCCCCTGCAAAAACTGCACCCTGACTTCAGGTACCTTTGTGCCAGTCCCACAATCTGCAGCAAAAATGCAGTGACATTCTTAATTTGCTTTCACACCAGCTTCTCCTCCTTCTCCTCCTTTTTTTTTTTTCTTTTTTTAATATGGAAAACATTTTTCATCATTACCATCTACATTTTCATTCATACACATCTTTTTCATTATTTTTTATCAGTTAATCTAAAATGATACACCAAGTGCTACTTAAAAAGACAGTTTAATATTATTTCTTAGAAGGAAAAGATCTGATTCTGATTTCACTCACACTAGTGCTGATCAGAATTCACTTCCATGAAGCCAATAGAGTTACACTGGTATAAAAGTGATATAAATAAGATCAGGATCAGCTTACAGGTGTTAGGCAACACTGTAGAAGAAAGGTATTCAAATAAATTCTTACATGTATAGTATACTATGCATGTATTGGAAGTGCTATTTAAGCACACAGCAGTTGAACGAAAAAAAGAATGCCTTTCTAAAAAACAATGATTTAAATGTCATTGCAAAACACCATGGGAGCAATTGCTTTCTCCCCCAAATGTCGCCTGAAAAATCCAAAGAATACACTGACTAATAAGGACCTTCCCTGAATTCAGTGTTTCTAAAAATATAAGGACTATCAAAAAAATACAGGTGATACACAATTTTTCCATCAGAGTTTTATGCAAGAAATTGGGCTTGCATATTACATGTGATTCAAAAAGAATAATTAAAGTCCTACATGGACACATATCTGCCTCAGGGCAGACCTTTTATGTTGTTTTGCATTCCATGTGTCACTCAAAAGAATTGCAACTGGGAAATGATGTTGAACTAAAATAAGACAAGAACACATTGACTAAAATTATACCCTGTCCAATTTGCTGACACCCCTTTAGACATCTCACCATGATTGCTCTGGTGCAACCACTGTTCTACGTATGGGTGACATTTAAACTAAACATAGTTGTACACTGAAATCAAATAAAGGATTTGAAGACTCTTTTTTTTTTGATATTGAAAAGTACATTGGATTTGAACACAGAAGAAAAAGGACATACTTTGAGTAGTGATCCACATTTGTTATCCTATCTAGAAAAATCACTGCTGTTTTTGTGCTACTAATATATTTGGGCGAGAATAATCAGATTAGGAACCTGAGTCTTTAGCCCCCGTGTGCCCAAAACTCCTGCAGAAGTTAATGGGGGGTTGCAGCTTGCAAGGATAACAGGGCTCAGCCTCTATTCTACGAAAATAGATTTCCTAAAGCCCTGACATATGAATACATTTAAAGCATACATTCTTTGTTCCAGCCYATGGTTTGCCGGGAATTTGGACGGCTGTGGTGCTGTGTATTAATAGCCTGGATTCTGGGGGCACCATTATTCTACCCCATCTCTTGCTATCCCAGCAATCACCCTGAAAACGAGGAGCACAGGATGAAAACCCAGGGATTTTTATGATGCATTAGATCCTTTTTTAAACCACTTAGAGCTAAATTTAACACATCCTCTGCATGCCACCCATCCCACCTCTAGCCTTCTCTTCGGCTGTTTTGTTTTCTCTTTCGTTTCACTCACTTCCTTAATTAAGTTGATAATGTAATTATGTCACAGCTGTAGCATCCTCCTCTTGCAGAGGTGGCTGGATTTCTATAACTTCAACCTGTTTGATGATTGATTGATATGTACAGAGATAATTGTAACTTTTAAGAAATGTTATAAATAAGTTTTAAAAGGAAGGTACTGGGTCAGGCACAAAGGGGACTAACATTTGGCAGGGAGCAGGTCTTGCTTGCTTTCTATGGAAAAGCAGAGCTATCCAGAGGTGGAGGAGMAGAAGGGAAGGAGGCTCTTTAGCTTGGAGTTCTTGCACGTTGGGAGTGGGAGAGCACGTCAGCTGGGGGAGGGGAGGAGACCTTCACCATCCCTTAGTAGCTGTTCGGGCAAGAGAGTAGTCAGTTCAGTAAGACCTCCGCCTCGATACCATCCCCACTAAAAATACACAAAGGAGTTTAGCTACTGTAGTTTTTCAGATGAAAAAGCCTGATACTCTGAACAAAGGGTTCAAGCTAACTTGACAGATAACTTGTAATCAATATATTTACCTTCCTATTTTGCTTAAGAGTAGAATTTCCTGTGAAGTACTTGATATATGACTCTTGGTAATGAAAGAATAATATCCCTGACCTTTTATTACATATGGAAATATTTAAGTGTTTTACATCAACACATCACGGCATGTTAATAGGAGACAATCTAGGAGCACAGTTAACTGAGAAGAGGAAAAAGCTTCATCAACTACTCAAATTTCCAGAAGAGGATCAGAAGAAGTACTTGCCCCTATGAACAAACAAAACGTTTCTACTGGAAAGTGTAAACAGAGACAGTGTGAATCATGAGACCCAGCATATTTTAGAGCAAATCTGCAAGCAAATGCATATTCCAGAAATAAAATCTATTAGTGGGAGATCMAGGTTGCACATAGAAGCAAGCACAGAGCTAAAACTCAGCCCTTCTTCCTTTAACGTTGGCCTGCTTTCTCCTTCTCTCTTCATACGCTGTTATGCTCTTCTTGATACAGTACGTCTTTCACTGCGCACTTAGGAGACGTGTGCATGAGCAACCAAGTTCTCTTAGCCATGCCTACATGTGCTGCACAGCCCGCCTTCCCTTCCGAGTGCTGGGGAGATTGTTACTAAAAATACCACTCTTGAAATGTTACTATGCATACACCAAACTTTGATCTTCCAGGCTTTATATATCAATCAAAAAGAAACCAGTGTAGCTCTCACAAGCAAAGGCACTCCTCCTCAAGCGCCGTCCGTCAGCCGGCCGCAGTTCGATAGGAAAGCCACGCCAGCTCTGGGGCTCTCTGGGGCATTACGGCCTCCCCAGACAGAGTAGATAGGATCTAGAGCTTCAGCCCAAAAGTATGAAGCTTTCCCCTCACATTTCCAATACGAAGTTTCACAGACCTGTCTACTGACTAAGAGCATGTTCTTCCAAGAAGTGGGAAGTTTTTGATACTCAGCACCCAATAGGGCCAGTCTTTAAAATATATCCAGTATTACCGAACAGATAGGATACATCTCTGCTGGTGCTAGGCCTCCACAGGATCAAAAGGCATTTGTCTTGGACATACCTTCATTAAGTCTTTCATCTGGCTGTAGTCTCCCCACTYGAAGAAAACCACTAGGTCTGCACAGCTGCAAACCAAGTATGACCATAAACTTTACCAAGTTCTTTGACCATTTTCTGTCTCACATGTGGTCAAGTCATGAACAGAATCTGACGTATGCACAGTGTTAATACAGCTGTAGCTCCCTTTGGAGCCTAGCTGAAAAACAGAGTTTAGACGCCAGTTGTCTACTTTTAAGTTGTCTTATGCAGAAAAGAAGTTCTTGGATAATTTCTGAGAACTATGAGAAGAATACAGTGCAATTTTCTATGGCTTTATGGGAATGGAATCACATACATTGTAATTCTGATTTTATGGTGTTTGGGAATATGAYTTCAAGGAGGCATCTACAAGCAACTCAAAGTGCTGGACTACTAATAGACACTAGAAAACATTTTTATGCACAACCACTTTTATCCATGTATTTCTTCAGAGACTGAGAATCAGAGGTGGGTGCAGTGCAACAGTTATCCTGTGTAAGGGTAGACACCACTACCAATATTATATTCACTCCAAAGTATCGAGTGGACAGAGAATCTCCAAAATATATCCGGAGATCTTTTAAGGTCTGTTGGGATGTTGTCATTGGGCAAGTTCATGTGTCTAGAGAGCAYAGACACTTCATTCCCATTTCCATGTTACAACAGCTTTAAGTTTGTATTTATCCTGCATCATTTAGATCCATCTCTCTTTCAAAAAAGCAGAAGAACAGACAGGAAGGGAAAAGACCAAAAGATAAAATGCCAAAGTTATGATAGCATCCTGTAGTCAAGGATAAAGGCAAAAAAGTGATAAAYCTCGGGCAGCTTTCCCATTACAGGCATTAATTATTATACAGCGATAGCCCCCTACGAAAGACAACAGCTCCAGCTGTTTTGCATTTCACAGCCTTTTGTGGACCCGCGATGGAGTCCGATGTGCAATACTTTGGGGAGGAGGGGGAAGCTGTGCCCTCTAACATGCAGCAAAACCAAAGCGCAAGTGATGCAGCCTTCCTGAGAAGAGTCCATTACAAAGTGCCAAAAGAATCGTCTTGCTATTATGAAATGGAAATTATTTGTAAAGGAAGGTTAAAGGTCACCCACAGGCATTCACTGGGAATTATTGACATAGGTATGACATAGATGATAGCCAATCAAAAAGCAATTTTATAAACATTGTTATTAAATAGTAGGGTAATTGCTTTAAGTACTGGAGGAATGTCAGGGTCATACGAGAGTTTTGGTGGTGTCATAGTTTTTTATTTGACACTTACTGGATCAATGACACTTAGTATATTTATTCTGAAATGTGAGCTGTGTCACCAGCCTAGAAGCTAATCCACATACCGCATACTACCCCATATTTATATAGAAATAATTTCTGATTTTATTTCATTCACTAAGTATCCAGCAATGCAAGCGTCAAAGCTCTCTACACATAAAAGTATGGAAGTAATTAGGGATTATGTGGTAAGTGTACAAACATAGTTTATATTACTGTGTATTAGAAAAGACCCCTTTTATAGCTGCCTTTGTCAATTTGACAGAGCAAAGGGTTTTAATGTACTGTAATAAGAAATGTAAGAGGGGGCAAAGGACAGCATGGCTGTGATGCCTRTTTGTAAACTGCCTGGCCCTGAGGTCCTCCCTCTCTTCTACTCATCCGTGCTTCATGCTTATTCTATGGTCATATACATTAACTGAGTTAATAGCAATCTGATGGGGGGAGAGGTTGGGGGAAGCCCCTTAAATATACGTTGTCAGGCTGTTGGTGGTGCTTAAACCAGGGCCTCAGCAAGGGCAGAGGCTTGTAGAAGATAGCAGGGTATATACGACTGGAGGCAAAATTTGTGTGATAAAATGTGTTATGGAAATATTTTGTTTATTTATTTATCTGCCAGGTCACAAATGTGTCCTGTAGCAGAAGACAGAAAAAAAAAAAAAAAAAAAAAAGACAGAAGACAGAAGGTGAGCAGATAGGCAGGTAAGCCCCTTGACTGAAGTTTTATGAGGCTGAAATTTGTAACTGGTGCTCTTATACCATTAAATGACTTTTCAGGGGATTTGCTCTGCACCTGTTCTTCATCAGGACTACAGAAACCTCCATCTCTGTGCATAGCTACGCTCAAAGGCCCTCTCCTCCCACCAAGCGACCTACCATTCTCCATCTCTTTCATGAAAAGCAAGCCAGGTACAAATTTTGCTGTAGCCTTCTCACAACCTCCTTGGGGCAAAACGGAGGGGTGGAGGGATATGGATCATTATTCACTGTTTAGAAGTCTGACAGCATCCTTAGCTTCATATGCAGCGCGGCAGATGACAACAGTGCTTCACTGCAAGGAGTTTAGAATTTAAATTATAACATTGAATGCATACTACGCAACAACATTCCTGTTGCATTCCATGAACTCTAGCTCAACTAAGAAAGAAATCAGTTGACATTGATAAAATGCAATTTTTAATATAACTGAAAGTAAAATTGTATCAACACCAATATACTATTTTTTTTTTAAGGTGGAGGGAGAGAAAGGAGAAAGAAAAAGATCACAGCATATACTTTAGAAATGAGTGGGCACTAAATACAAGCTGTCCATTTCTAGAGACATGAGATAACTGAGATCACCATTTCTGAACCTCTCCACGGCGTGAGCGGGTGACGGAGATCACGGTCCCCTGGCAGCCCGTGTCCCGCACACCGCRGAGCCGAGCGCGCCAGGCGCGGGCAGCAGGGATCGCGAGAGGAAACTCAGCGGAAAACGCAGCAGGGGAGATGCACGCTCTCCGCTCTCCAAGACCACGCGCAGCGCGGGCACGCYCGCGAAGCCCTGCGGTGGCGACCGCCGCCGAGCCCGCGCGCGGGAGCCCTGCCACAGCTGCAGGGGAATTTCAACGGCCTCGTGCGTTTGCTCTGGCCTGTTACTTGGCGTGCCGGGCTCGTCCCCAAGAGCTGGGGCACACAGTCTGAAGCCCGGAATAAAAGTAAGCTCTCACTGAAAATGTAGAAGTCACGTTTTGCTGTGATTTATGTAATAGATAAGATGTTTTGGCTGCAGATTGACTAAATTGGTGGTCCCACATTAAATATCTAATCTGAAGTACGCTGACTCCTCACCAAGGTTGGCACTGGGACACATGAGCTTCTCTTCTATCACAGTCATCCAAGAGACAACTATTTCCAGGAACAATGACAAACCAATCAGCATTTTCTGACGCTCTGGGACTGCAATAATTTAAAGTAGTGGTAGCTGTTTGGTACTTTCGAAAATCAAGCAAGCAAATAAGATAGCTCTGTAAGGGGGGGGAGGGTTAACAGTTTTGATCTGGGAGTTCTGATTCCTTAAAATTATCACTGTGATTTTCATTCAGGAATAATAAATTCAGGTGTTGATAGGGGCCTCACATTTAAAAATAAAATCACTGATCTCTATTAAGCATGCAGTAGAGATGTAGCAAGCATTATGAGAATAGGAGAAAAGATCAGTCACTAGAAAAAATGGAGTACAGAAAACAGGTGAACTCTTTGGAATAACGAATTCACCATCTTAATTTTTAAGTTTATTACCTACACACAGACAGGTCTAGATGGTAAGATTTAGATACTGTTTAATTCAGCTTTAAGAAGTTTGGGATATGCAGCTCCTTTCATAGCTTTGAGAAACACAGCCATGATCTATGCCGGATCAGGGGAATTTAGTACACCTATTTTTCCAGCTAGGTACATGAATAGAATCCGAACTCTACCGGTTACGCTCCCATCCTAACTATCCTCTCTATGTGTCTCTCCACTCTCCTTACTTCTCTTTGTAAGGTCTAAACACTCATACTCCAATACTCCAAATGTGCTGGGTGCACAAAACGTCTATGCGATGCTTACATGGCCGTGAAAGGTTAACACAGTCACTGGAATGGGGGCAAATGGCAGAGCAAAGATTTTATTCATAAATATACCTGTGGGTGTATATGTAAAAACAAACAAACAAAAAAATCAAACTAGATCATGGTAGGTACAGGTTTCTGTTCTGCAGCATGTAACTACAAGATACCAAAATCTCTTCTCTAGCTAGAGACTGCACTGAGTAAGGATGGAAGGGACTTGATCCACATTTCTTGAGAAACCTCTGCTGTCAAAGCTCATGATCCGCCAGGTCATCRCCAGCATTTTCTAGTTTTACTTACAGGGGAAGGTCCACCAGCCTGTTGCAAGATTGCTTACTTGGTTATCCAGCAGGATCCCAAAAGACTGCTGAGTACG
The DNA here is from genome assembly GCF_003343005.1 of Rhea americana. Taxonomy (NCBI): domain Eukaryota; kingdom Metazoa; phylum Chordata; class Aves; order Rheiformes; family Rheidae; genus Rhea; species Rhea americana. Next base: position 2,522,197 of record NW_028186150.1, read on the forward strand.
TTCTGCACAACGACAGCTCTCCAAATGTGGCTAGCAAGCCCCTGAACCCAGGCGTTATATCACACAGCCAAACAGTAGCTGCCTTACTTAACAGATGACCAACACGACCCAGGAACAGACCCTTCCTTACAGACTGCATTTCTCTGTGCACAGGCACACCGGTTCCTCTCTGCTGAAGCCCTCTGGCACCCCACATCAGATCTCCTGCACGCTTCTGCCACACACCTCTATCACATGGCTTAACGCCAAACTCTGCTGACAGCATCTCAGCTTGGATAAAATAGGGATCCATTTAATCTAGATCCTAGACAAAACGATCAGCCTCAGGTGAGGAAAATTATATAATACCAACCCCTAGGGTGATGGAAAGCCTTTCACATACAGCAAGTCAAAGCTACGTCCCTCACCAAGCGTCTAGTTATGTGCATTCCCAAATGACCAATGCTATCACATAATGACTTTACTACTGTAGTATAAATACTGAATGACAAGAACAATACTCCAGGAACCAGTGGAAAAACTGGAGACCTGTTAAGGGTGACCACTATGTAAAAATGAACACATACGTTTTCCATACAAAAAGAGTATTCTAATTTATTTGAAAGCCTAGTTCTCACCTACTGCATAGTAGAAATGTGAGCCACATAAATATAAAATTCTCCACTTTCTGTTTCAACATATTCAGCATGTAGAGAAGCATATTCAGGAGGTTTCTATATTTGATGATCTTTTTCAAAATTCAAAATTTCTAATTAGGACCATGTCCTATTCTTTGAGTTTTATTTTGAGCACTAGAGCAAGCACACGACACCCAGAATGCCTCTCCTTCAACTGGATAAAAATATGTAAGTCTACATTCATTCTGTAGCAACAGATCCTTTTTTAACTGCTTGGCAAGCCCTTGAGCTTGGTTGACCAGACACCAGGAACTCAGACTATCGTCCCCATTACATCTGTGTTCATCCATTTTCATTTCATAACACAGAGATACTTTTTGTCAGTGAATGAAGACATGGTGTGACTAGTTTGTCAGTCTGCCACAAATCTAGCAGTATAGATGTCTAGAGTCTCAAAAGTGCCCTCTTTTTTTTGGTAGTATTGTCTAATATCTTGATGCAATTCTACTTCCACTACTACCCTGTGACTGTCTGCAGTGCCTCAAAATTAAAACCACCTGAATGTGGAGATACCAATACTGATTTCTTCCAATTCTTTTTCTTTTTCTTTTTTTTTTTTCCCTGAATTTTAGGCTCAAAGACTGCCTAACTCCAGCAGCAGGCCAGGACGGTGCAGGCACTGGGCTTCCCGTGCTGGCAGCGCGTTGGCCCTCCTCTACCCAGCACACCCCGCACCTGAGCGGCGGCTCCAGTTTTGTGTTTTCTGCCCACATTCCAAGGTGATTATTCCCAGCAGAGATCAAAGAGACGCCCAGGCAAATAACATAACTTGTTGGGATTTATGTATCCCATCCCATCGTCTACGATGGGTTCCAATTGCTTTGACTTGTATCTCATCACTCGGCTTTGTAATCCTGACTATTTAGAATTTAAGACTTTTTCCTGACTCCTAAAATCTGTCATCAGTCTTACATTTGCATCCAACATTAACAAAGAAAGAGCTGAAAGTACAAAAATCTTAGCGGTGGGAGAAGCTGGAGGGAGGTGTAATAAAATGAAGTCGAATGAAAATAAAACAAACAAGGAACAAGGTACATAGCAGAAAAATCAAAAGGCAAAATAAAAGATTAAGGAGTGCCGGTAAAGATAAAATTCAAAAATGCTTTAAATGTTGATTCCCTGAAACACCCTACTGTTTTTGTTTCATGCAGTATTTTGATGCTAGCATCTAATTATTCTTTGCAGTGTTTTATCTCCCCCATTATAGTATCACCAGATTTTTTTTATTGGCACTTCCCTTATTAATGATTACAACACCTACGTTTAAGGAGCTAAATGAGTTCTCTCTTTTCCTGAGCTGAAGAGAGGGGGGTCAGCAGAGAAAATGAGAATTATTCTGCTTTATGCAGATGTGTTATACTCAAAATTATTTTTGGCCATTGAAGTAGCTCCTGTGGCTCAGCGAGGCAAAAGAAAGATTTGTTTCCCTTCCTAGCTGCGAGCTGTAGCCCAGCAAAGGTGGGGACCGTTCTTGCTACTCGCCAGTCAATCAGAAACAGAATTTAACAAATCTTTCAGTTTCCCTATAAAAGAATTAACAGTTTCCTCTTAAATAATTGTCCTTAATTAAACTGAACGTTCTTTCAGGATTATACAGCACAATAATGTGCCCACCAACAAAACGTATTGGCTTTTCTCCCTCCGCTGAGGATTGGCTCTTGGTGCTTGCTGCACCAAGACGCGCTCTGGAAGTGCCCCAAACGCAGCCTGGCGTGGCCGCGGCGCGCGGAGGTACTCACGGGACCCGGCGGCCGATCTGCGCGGCGGGCTGCTTCCTCGAGCGCCCCGGGGCCCCCGAGCTCTTCCCGCGCCCCGCGGCAGGCCCTCCGCGCCCCGCGGGCAGCTGCAGCRCTTCCCCAGTGATTGCACAACCAGCGGAACCTGAGCGGGAGCGAGGCAAGGAAACCCCYGACAGCCAAAAAAACGGCAGGTATTGTTTACACACCAGGCAGAAAAAGYAATCCAGGGTGCAAATAACTGCAAATAAACTTTTGTCAAGAGCCAGAAAATTTCACACCTATGCAAAGTTGGCAACATGCCTAAAGCCTACCCTTTTTCTTCTCCTTAGAGCTCTAAAATATGCCTGCTGCACTCCCCACAAGAAACAAGTTATGCTAACACACAGGGCTTGACTGTGTTTTTTAATACACTTTGGTTTCTCAGGTATTGTGGGCCTTTTAGTAATTAATTAGAACAAACTCATAAATATCTATATAAACATTATTTTAAATAACTGCTTAGTGAGTCACTATACGTTTATATTAAATTAAATGAATCAGATGAACACTGATGTTCAAAGTTTGATGGCAAYGCAGTAGAATTATTATACCGCAGAGACAGACAGACAGCCTTTTGGGGAGACAAAAGCTAAAGCTTTCTTAACACAGAAAATGTTCCATGAATAGGGTTAAATACTTAATGGTTGCTAGCAAAAGATAAGACAAATATTCTTTGTTAATATTTATAGAATCTCATCAGGAACTCTTTTGTCCTAGCATTGTTTCCAAAATTCAATCCCCTAGTTATATCCATCATTTTTCATGTGATTAAAGGAATCTAAATTTGCTGCCTTGTCTTCTAAAAGAGTAAAAAGTTAGATCTGTATTATTAAAGCCTCTTGGTTGGAGCAGCAAATGTAATATTGATAGCCCATGGTATATAAGTCTAAGAAACCTACTGATCAGACACATGAGATGTAAAATGCATTCACAGGAATCACGGCACTATTCCTACAAACTTGGGACCCAGCTGAAAAAAAGAGATAATTACATCCTTCCTAAAAAGGGAAATACAGTATTTCAGCTTGATAAAAGGCACCAAATAAAAGATTAGAACCATAAGTAAGAAAAAAAGACAAAGACTTTGATGCTAGGGAAGTGACACTCAACACTTGGATCTCTTGTCACAACTACCCTTCATCTTAGGGATGAAGGAGTCACGGGGACCTGCTGCTGCAGAAGAAAACCCACAGCAACTACCATCTGGAGAGTGGCAAATAACTGAAGGTAATCCCACAAATTGGAGTGGTCCTGACAAAAATAAGGAAACAGTCAGAGAACAGGTGAAACATGCCTGAGGATGGCTGACCACACAACTTCCTCATTAGCCATCAAAACGAGCCGGATGCCCGACCGCTGATGTGAATTATCTGGGTTGAACTGATGCGAGATACTGCAAAACACGTCCGCACTAAGGATCGGAGAGGACACTGCACGTATCCTAGCCCTCTGCGCTGCTCCCCGCGGTCCAACATGGCAATTTTGTTCCATGCAGTTACGCTCTCCYGTCCCACCCGCAGTCGGGGTAATTACCAATATTCCCAGGTCACTAGGAAAGCAACCCGGGCCCGAGCGCGCCTGCTGCGGTTCCTTCGGGGAGGTTCCTTCCCTCGYGCGCCCGCGCACGCCGCTGTGCCCACGTGGCACGGGTCACCCGTGGCCGCGCAGAGGGGACGTGAGCCTCGCGCCCAGCGCCGGCCCCACCACTGCGGCCCCCGCGAGCGCCGCGGGTGGCTCTGCCTCCTTCTCCCCGGCTGTCGATGGATACCCTGAGAGATGTCTTCTTTTTGGTGAAGCACTTTAGATACCTTCATAAAAGACCCTACGTGAGAACGAAGCATTTATTGTTACTATTAATAATTATTAATGTGAATATTATAATCAAAGCACGTGCAGGACAAGCAGTGTCCCTCAAATGGATTAGGTATCCTTCCACTTAGGTGTCTGCCACTCTTCTCACCCCAGCACCATCAAAGCGTTAAAGGGACCTCAAGAGCATCCTTCTCCAACTTCCGGGCGAGCAGGAAGACCTTCCCCAGAAACCTGCACCGGGTCAGGAAAACTGCTGCAGCTGCAACAGTGTCACYGCACAGTACGAGGTGCAAAGGGAAAAGTAGTTGTGTAATCTGAGAACGCTCTCTAGTTTGGGCATTTTTGTGCTGGAAAAACAGCAAAAAAACTTGTTTTTTCTTTCACCTTAAGAGAACCAAGACTCAACATTTAATTTTTCTGAGCCTACTAGAAAGTTTTTTTTTTATAAATCAGGCAAAAGCCAAGTCCTCATTGATCCAATTTTTTTTTTACCCAGAACTTCTTAACAGCTTTAGAAAAATAGATAATTATTGCAGTTAATTTCAGCAAAACAGTTCAAACTCATCAGGGCTGCACAAGTATAATTTACTACTCCTTCTGACTTATTGTTTTGACTAGATGTAGATTGATGATTAAAGTGATAAACAGTAACATTTTTATAAAATGGCTGACTCTGCCAATGGCAACTGAATAAGAAACATGCTGAAATAGCTGTGCTGTTATTGTGATTGTACTCAAGGCTGTCAACAAAGAATATAAGTATTTGACAAGGTGTTATCTAATTGTGTTTTTAAAAGCCACGATACATACATCTTTTAATGTGTCACTTTAAGCAGCAAGAGAATTTCTTTTATTAAAAAGTACAAAGGAAAAATGAATGCCTTGCATTTTCTTGTTTCTTTTTCCCTAGCTCTGCCCTTTTGCCGTCATTCGATGGAATATATTTGCTCTTTAGTCAAATTGGCTTTTATTTAAATGGTTGCCCAAAATAGCACAGCAACATTAGGTGTATAAGAAGAAAGAACAGTGTGTCCCACAGACAATTTTTACCTCAGCCCTAGTGGGAATTAACTGATCGAAACAGAAGGCTAAGAATAAAATCCTTTTGACGTTTGGAGTTAGTGAAACAGCATTTTGGATCAAGGAAAAGGGTTTGTTTTTTTTTTTTAAGAGGGATCACCATGAAAAGTATATTAACATGCCTCCTTTTCAGTTATCTGTAGTCCTTTCATGGTCTGTCATACTAAACACAAGCATCTTTACATCTAAAATACAGCTGTCCTCACAGAGCCCCTTTGACGTATGGAAGTGGCGTCAGCCTCGTGCAGGGGCTGAGGCTCTGCTCAGAGGTTCAGGGAGCTGTAAACAAGACTCGAGAGCTGCAGATTCACGCTTAGCTGCTGGGCCTGCCTTCCCCACTGGAGCACCTCAGCCCCACCAACCCATCCTCTGCCTGGAAGGGAAAAAGCTGGAAAGAAGGATTGGTGCTCATGAACTAGAAGAAAGAGTCAATTACCTGGGAGAGGTGAAGGAGCACAGGTAGATGGAGGGACTTTGGCTCTACTTTCTCACGCAGAGATCAGCCAGTGAGCGGGAAGGGGTTAAAACGACTGCAGAGTGAATTAAATAAAGATGCTACAAAGAAAGGAAATTCCTACTTCTGCGTTCTTGTCTTCTAGGATGACAATAGCATTATGAAATGCTGCAAGGCTTGGTAATAGAAAGAGGATTAACTGTTTGGAAACTCCTTCACTCAGAAGTAGTTTGAAGCATGGGGAGAAGTGGAGGAGCTGTCAGTGACAGCTGGTGCTTTGGAGGATCTCCCTTGTCCTCCAGAGTGTGTATTTCAGCTAGGATGGGACAGGAGACAGAGCTGCAAAACAGCCGCTCCCTTCTCAACTAGGGAAGGATATGAGAACTAATGAAGAGAGATATTAATGCTGTCAACAAATGCTACCACAAGGCACTTTTGTTGGCAACAACAACTGGCGGCCAGACGGAGGAAGTGAGCCCTTACGAACCGGGAAGTACTGGTGAGCCTGCAGCGGCCATCTCCCCAAGAGCACCCACCTGAGAAAGCAAATAATCTAGGCAGACCGCTTATCTTCACTGTAAGCAAGGAACAGGCACCGAGTCAAGCATTTCACTATCATCATTTGCAAAAGTGCCTACACATTAAATAGGGGAAACTCTATGAGAAGTGGGATGGCAGCAATGTTATACTTGCTTAAAGACACAGTCTATTTTAGGGTAAATAGTTGAGGGCTAAGTACAGCAGCATGCTAATCCAAAACGCAGACTTCTAAATTGTGCAGAGATCTGAACAATGTCACTTGCATGCCGATCTTAGCAGCACTGTTGAAATATAGAGGTCAGCTTGGTCTATAATGGGACACCAACTTCTAATTTTTAATCTCAGTGGTATTTTAAGCATGGGATAGAAGTAAAGAAAAAAAGCTCTTTGTAATAAAACTTGCAGACAGCTACCAATTGACCTGATTCTGCGAGGTAAGGCAGTTCATCTCCTTCCTGGCCTGTGCTCTGTGTATTTGTTTGTCTTTGAAGGCATATTTGCCAAAAGTCATGAAGCAAGATTGGAGCCTCAATTTCACAGGTTATGAATATAATAATCGATAATGTTTGACAGCATGGGTTCATAGCACTACAGATAATTCCTCAATATTAATTTTAAAACTTTCTCAGCACTGAACTGTTAGTTTTTTCAAAGGGAATTGAATAAACACTCTAAAGATAATGACTAAGAAGTGGCCTCCAGGTTTTACATTTAAAAATGTAGAATAAGAGAGACTAGYACTGGAAAATCCTGCACATTCTTCTCTGTACAGTCAGGAAGGTGTAGGTCATGCACAGCCATGCTCAGCCATGGTGACATGTGCACAGAGAGTAACTTTAAAATAGCCTATTGTTAACACAGAATCTCTTTTCTAAGTGGGGATCACAACTATCCTAAGAATGATCTCTAGCCAGTTGAAAAGATCAAAAGTCAGAAAATATTCAGTTCAAAATCCTGACCTTTATGCAAATAAATCACGAGGAGAAAGAAGGTCTTTCAGAGCTGAGCAAGATGTTCACGGACCAGGGCTTGCTGCTGGCTGTCCAGCCACGTCTTTCACTGGCTTCAGCAGAGGTGACAGTGCTCGTGCACTGAGCAGCAGACTAGCACTACTCATTTAATAGAAATACTGGAGTCTGTATTTCAGCATCAAGAAATTTAAGCAATACTGTCACCTGCAGACCCAGTGACAGTTTCTAAGCAGAMGTTGCACTTAGATGCTCTGAAACAGCCTATGACGGAGCTTTCCGTTTCCTACCGGTACATAAAAAGTGAGGCCAACCAACAAATTGAGGCTCCTGTAGATGACTAAAGATAAACAAAGTGCATTCTCCTGAAAAGGGCAAAACCCGTATGAGAATTCTCAAGAGCCCTGCAGCCACGATCCAGCACATACATACTTACTGACTTACAGAAAGAAAACAGTGGATAAAACAACCGTGAAAGAAAGACGTATGAAGAGAAACCTGTGTTTTGACAGGGATGCATTTTGACTTCCTCTGCYGTAAACGCTGAAAATTATTTAGTACTTACTACTATTTGGGGGCTTGATCCATACTTTCTAYCAGGACTCTACGGCATGCTCATCAAGAGGAAAAAAAGAGTCACCTGTGAGATTTTAATTTTTAATAATATTTTATCTTTAGTTCTCTTTCAGGTGCTGAGATGCCCTTTAGTAGCAGGCTCCAAATAAATTATACTACTATAAAAGGTTTTACCACCCTTTACATGGGCTAGAAGCTACCTGAAGGCAAAAATAAAAAGATAATATAATTAGCTAACTTAATCTGAGGCAGAATATCTGACTCACTTGATGAAGCAATTCTAGATTTCTAAAGTATGATCCCAAGGAAAGATTCTAAAAAGTTAATATAGAGAAAGAGTCTGATATGCAAATGATATGCAAAAGGTTTTGATGGAATCTGCACACCTGGAGTCAGATCCAGAATTATTTTTACCATACTTTTTCTTTTTTTTGCAATGAACAACTGTAGTTCAAAGGTGTTGTAATTTGCCATGATTTATAAGATGCGGCCAACAAGTGGGAATTTCAAAACTTCCTTGACTTTTTCAGCATTTCAGAATGCATTCTGTGCATTTGGAGCTCTTTTGCTAGAGAAAACGAAAAGACAGTCATAGGCTCCTGAATTAATTATGATATTTTTAGCTATTTAGCTAGATTTAGGAAAAATAAAGTCAACATCCCCTAAATACATTCTCAAATCCCTAGCTTTGTGGTTTCTCAAGCTGAGTCTCAGTGAAAGAGCTTCAAAAGCCACATAATTTCATTACAAAAACAGTAAAACAAAGATTTGGGCTGTCTTTTGGAAATTTTCAATAGCATCACTATATAGCAACACTATGGATGTCTGAAAAAGAAATAACTTTTTTATAAGTGTGTCAGTAGGAAGGGAATTTGTTGGTTATTTTTCATGRATTTCAGTACACAAAGAGCTGGCCAGTATCAGAGCAGTGTGACATTTTCCAAACCTTCCTCTACCCCTCCCGAGGTAGGGTTAGGAGTAAGGGCTAAGGAATCCTTGGCTTTTGGTCAAACAATTCCAGTGTCATGCAGACAATTAACAACCAGTCAGCAGAGTCTGGAGCTGGTGATTATATTAACAAAGGGGTTTGCTTTTGCATTATTTTTCAAGCCCTGGTACAATATGTTGGAGTTTTTAGCCAATTGCTCATTATCGCACTCATTTCCTGAGATCTTGTTTTAACTAAGGCACTGTCAAAGCACTTACTTTGTTATGCTCTCTGTGCACTTTTTTACTACAGACAGGAAGATTAGATACAAAATATGATCTTGCATTCTGTGATGAGAATATTTGAGGATCCTTCCCAATATTCTTTCATCTGAGAGGATTTAGTTATTTTAATATCTGGGCAGCAAGCAGCAGTGAGATATGGGTATTCTTTCCGAGTATCTACTGGTCTGAGGGCTCTGACACAATAAATCTACATTATTTTTGTGACCAGAGAGACTATTAATCTGATCAATCACCCCAAAAGAGCTAGAAGGGACCAGTTCACAACAGGGGTGGAAGCGAAGCCCTTGAGCAGGGATCTGGCCTGCATGTTTATTCCCAGGAGCACCAGAGCTCATAAATAAATAATCATGATAATAATAAATATTATTAATAAAGTATCATTCATCCAAGGATATAATGCAGATATGTTATTTCTTAGGAAAACAACATTACAATTTTTCATTTAGGTCTTCTTAAGATGTATTAAAAGAGATGAGAACTATACTGTAAAAAATAACCACCATATGCTGTTCCCTCTTTGTTTTCTTTCTTTCTTTCTTTTTCTTTCTTTCTTTTTTTTTTTTTTTTTTTTTTTTTTTTTTTTTTTTTTTTTTTTTTTTTTTGGGTTCAGCTTGTTATAACTTTCTCTTGGAAGAGTGCCAATGTCAGAAGCATATATGTTATCTGTTCTTTTGGCTTCTAGAGATCGGAGATAATCTCTTCATATACAGTATGGGAAGAAGTGTCCAGTTGTGTAATACATGGTCACACTTCTCTCACTCAGCCTTGGGAGCATCCACTAACCCTTAATCCAGAGTAGAATGCTCTTTCTCAAAAAGGMAAAAGCGTTAGGACCGATCATTCAAACTGGTAGGTTCATAGACATTTCCCCTATTTCCATGTTCATAACAGGACTGTTCAAATGAGAAAAGGGTTCTTCTTTTGCATATACTATGGGGGGGAGTGTTTGATTTCTCCTTTAGTCAGGCTTTTCTGTGTTACTTTGGTAGCCTCCATGTTTTCCTTTTAGTACCAGCATAGTTATGATTTATTGCAATGTGAGGCCRGCAAATAAGATTGTCAAAATGAGTGTGCGCTTATTATAAGCCACTCAACAAAAATAAAAAGGATTTTAAAAGAAAACAAATTCAAGTCACTTTTAATTTTGRCACTGATTGATGTTGATATTTCTGACCAGTTTTATGTTGTACAGATTTTAAACAATATCCTCCTCTGATCTTCAGTGCTGTAGTTATAAATACTTGATAGCATTTTCATAAAAGGATCCTTTTACAATATGCTTAATGAGAGCTTCTCCTTCAGATATACAAGTAAAAAGAAACCTAACCTAATATGGTGATAGTCAGATACTCAATAAGTAGCATATCTTCTGAAAAACCTCTGACAAAATAAGTTTCAATTATTATTATACCTGTTTTTCACCATCACTTTACGGACTCTACTATTCATGTAACATCTAACTGAAAAATACTATATTTAGCAATCATTTTTAAAATTCGCTAAACAGTAGCATGACAGATGATATGACCACTAAGCRATCCTTCATCACCTGTCTGTAATGATGAACCTGTTACAAACTGCAATGGAGGAAAAGAGTTGATTTTTTCTCTTGGAAAGAAAAGAAAAAAAGTTATTTGTGATTATGCGACATTTGCTTTCCATTTCCACAGCCAGTTAGGGTTCACAAACATGAAAATCCATTATGGAATGGTASATAAAGTGTGACCGATTCTTGTTCAGTCAATTAGTGAGCAAAGTCTGAATATGATGTTTATCTGATAATCTGCATCTTCACTACAGGCACAAGTGAAGATGGTATTAACAAAGGACTGGGCTTAACTTCTTGTTCAGCAAATTGCACTTTTACTGACTATCTGCTCACGCAAAGGATACAGCAGCCTGCTTCCTGCTTGTAATAAAATATAAGGACTATATATGGAAGAATGTAAGCATGCAACAGAAAATAAAAGTTAACATGAAAAATCACATTTTAGGGCTTTGTTTCCACTCATGTAGCTTGGTACTAATGTAGGACTTTTCGAAAAACCACTGTGTGGTCTCTTTGTTTGTACTAAGACACATTTATTAAATATGGACATATTATTTCTCTGAATACAATGCTATTTTTATTTTACAAGAATTACTTCAGTGACTTGCACATAGAAATTATCTCACACATCTGTATTCTGATTATGATATTTAGTGCAAGGGTCATGAATAATAAAATTGCTAAATATGCTTATTGCCATCTATAAATAAAGGTTATCATATTCGAGGTTTTGTTTTTGGAGTGTTAGAACAAGTAGGGTTAGTTGCAAGACAATAGTGCTTTAATTTTACTATGAAAAAAATACGTAAATTTATAAATATTCAAATGATTTTCAAGGTGCTATAAACCTAAATTAACACTTGAAAAATGAATGCAACAGCGAAATTGCAGAAGTTCACGTTATCTAGAAAGTCTAGAAAGTTCACAGCTCCAATAGAAACGCATCGCTTACAAATCCCTGCCGAAGGGGGGATCAGCCTGATCCCATCGCACCCAGCGGTGAAACACCTACGGATTTCAGCTGGCGAGGGGGGCAGAACAGCAGCTCCTCGTGACAACCAAGAAAAGTAAGAATATTCTTAAACTAATTGTGATTTTTTTTCCACTCTTAGTATTTCTCCCCCTCCGTAGCGGCGGGTCCGGCTCGCCGCGCGCGCTCCACCGCGGCGCCCGGCATCCGCCGCTCGGGCCGGCATCGCCGCGCCGGCAGCCCGGCGGCCGGAGAGCCCAGCTAAGCCGCAGAGCGTTCGCACGCAAACGTGCTTCTGCAAGGACTTCCCCTGGACCGCCAGGTGCTGGGGTAGGGGCATGCATAAACGGTACCAGATAGCGCAAGCATTCAGGGCAAAAAGCCTGCTGGAGTTAAAGAATAAAATATGGACCATTATTTTAAAACAAAACAAATTCTTACTGGAATGTTGTAGCTGCCAAAGAACAAGATTAGCAACAATCTGTTTCCCACCCGACTTTGCAGGCCTCCCTAATAAGGTCTCGGGAATCGAAAACAAAATGTTTCCACGTATTTTGCACAAACATTAGAATTTAGGAGTGAATTATCTACACTTTCTGTGGATTTTGAAGAGATGATTTAAAATATTTTAACGGTTTTAATTTGCTGTTCGGTTTTGTATCTTTTTATGGTGTTTTCTATAGCCTGATCCCTATTAGAGGTAGAGAGGAATTTCTCTACCGCTTTAAAATCCTTTATTAAAAAAAAAAAAAGGGGTCAAAAAGCAAAGCAGCCCTCTCTTCTCGTTCTCCTAGTTCAGTTACTTTAAAGCTGATGCATTCAAAATGCTGGCRTTCAGGGTGGCGGAGGAACGCTGGAGCATTTCGGCAGGCTGTACAGCCTGTTAGCTAGGATTTACCCCRCGTTTTCCCGTTTGTTTGGGTTTGTTCTAATCCCTGCGTATACATTTCTTGAAGCTTTGTACGCGATCCCACAGCCGCAAAGGCACAATTTTCACCCATTTCCATGCATTAAAGAGGGGCTGGAGCGGCCAGGGCAGCAGCCACCTGGACGGCGAAGCCGCRGAGCAGTCCTGAGTCCAAACCGTGCTTGTTTGGGCCAGTCGGATCATTCGCTTGCAAGCGCTGTAAGAGAGCCGTCAGGACGGGCTGCGACGCCGCTGCTAAAACCTGTCACTGCCTCATTACAGCAAGTAATTGAAACCAGTGGGAACAATATAGGGTCGGAGGCAGGCGGTGAGCTGCTTCTCCTAAAACGCAGCAACACTGTTTCTCTGCAATCCTGATTTTGCTCATAGGAGTACATTTTCCTAAGCAAGGAGATTGTTCACGAAATTTAGGGTTGTTTATTCTTCATGAACGTGACTTCCCAGGAAGGTTGTCGGATCAAGCCCTAGTTCCATAAAAACGTCCTCAGCAGGCTGTYCGAGAACTGCCTTTCTCAGCACACGTTGGTGGCTCGTCGAGCGCCCCACGCGTGTTGAAGACCAGCAGCTCGATGGACAGCAGAAGATGCGCACTGAGTGACACCAGGGGCTGGCCACGGCCTCGGTGGCGCTTCACAGCTGCTGGGGCTCCAGGGAGCCTGAAAACCCAGTTCTCAAGTTTGTGTTACCTTTAAGTCCTAATGGTAAAACATCAAATAACAGTAAAAAAAGCTCTAGCTACGTTTTGGTAACACACACCCCGGAGGTGCTCAATAGGTACTCAGGAATTTGTTTGCTATAATTAAGAGGTTTGGAGACCAGATGAACAAATGACAACTGATCTTGATTTACTTGGAAAAAATGAGTCATATCACTTATTATTAACTATTAAAGTAATTCAAACCCTTCTGAGAATAGATCTAACACTGCAATGCTTTGAAGGCTTGATACGTCTTGTAATCCATAGATTATTAAAGTTAATTTCTCTGCTGAGATCATACTTTCAGGAAAAATGCATGTATACTAAAATGGTGTTGGTTTTTTGTATGTCTCTCGCTTTTTTATAACAAAGATGTACTTTAATTGGCTTTCTATTTATACAGCACTCAATAAAGGTATGGAGGCTGCAAGTGGGAGAAACCTTGCACAATTCTGGCTTGCAGAGCATACAGAAAAGAACACCATTCATCTCCAAGTACACCCAAACCTTTCATTTGCGTTTGGTCGTGCTTCTGGGTGCATGGCGTTCTTTTCTCTCTATTTGTTCTCCATGTATAATTTAGACTACATTTTGCTTTAGAGACCCTTAACGGATAAGGGAAAGAAGGCAATAACAATATGTTGATTTATATCACCGTGAAACATTTTCCCCCCATACTTCAAAGTAATTTTAATTGAATTTAATCCTCTTGACTTTCATTTACTTATAAATGAGTTTTAGTTGTAATGTTAGAATGAAGCTGACTTTAGCAGTTAACAGGTTTTTAGTGTTTTTGATTATAGATTATTATATAATGTTTCTTGCGCTAGAAAATACTGAATGCTAAATACTGTCCCRTATTAGATCACTTTAAAACCTTGCACTCTTCTATGGGTAGTAGAGAGGCATGATAATTTAGGTAAAAATACAGTTTGCTTAAAAACATACAAACGTTTGCAAAAATGATTAAAAGCGCTGCAAATCATTTACCAGTTTACATCCATGATCAAGAAAATATCTAAACAGAAAATTGAAAAAACAAACAAGAATATCTTCCAAAGGAACTATGCCATGTATAATGCCAGTAGTTATGTGTGCACATTTATCATTTTTTAGCTCTTCATCCATAGATCATAGGACACTAAGAGCCCAATTCATTAAAAATTGAATACTCTATTTAAGCTGGATGTTCTTATACTTGGAGAAAAAGCATGTAACCGTTTTTTTCTCTAGAAAGTCACATTTTTGCCATTCAATAAATCCTTGTTTCTCCCAGCTTCTAACTGGACAGCACTCCCCAGTTAATTGCTACACAGCTTTGTAGTTTCATATTTGTATGTGCAAAAGAAAACTTGACTGAAAAAATGTCTGCTCTGTTCCTTGAAAACCACAGACCACTTCCCACCTGCCTTAAGCGCACACGTACACGTACCCCCTCCTGCTCTGGTCCACCACCATCGCCCTCGGTTTAAAGCTCGGCTCGGCGGTCGCTCYGCATAAGAGACGCTCACTGAAGCCTCTCCCAATCAGTTACGTTATATTAACGAGATTGGTTGCTGTGTTTGCAATTCCTGCACAGTTTCCCAGTCGTTATGGCTCTCCTGCAGACCCAGAACCCATTAGAAAACACGCTGGCTCCGACTTTAACTTCCTAGGTCCAGTCAGCGGTGACACAGCCCAGTACCGTCAGCAGTATGGACTTTGAAGACAACACTTTAAAACACGAAGTTTGGAAACACTGGCTGATCTAGCCCGCTACCAAGTTAGCCGAGCGCGCGAGGATGCGCGGAGCAGCCAGCTCGCACGATCGGGGTGCTGAAGACACGGGGGACGCTTCCACRCGCTTACCAGCAGACTTCTCTGCTGTCTTCCGGAAGCCAGATCAGATGTATCCTGTACAACCCAGTACCCGATGTATTAAAATACATCTGCATATCCTGTTCATCTTAGTTACCAGTATTTAAATGTATCCTTTCCATAGTTATGAAACTAATTTCACTATTACCTTTCCAGTTAGCCAGCCTATACCTGAATTGCTTACTGGGTTCCTCTACCATCCATACCACTACATAGTCCTAAGTCTGAAACGCATACACAGACCATTCTTCTCCATTTTAGCACTTATTCCTTCCCCGCCCTATACTACACGATGCAAAAAACTCCTTACATGAAACAACTAGAAAAGCGCAAGCCCCTCCTCCTCTGAAACAGCCATATTGCTTGCATACCAACACTTTGTTTTTCTGACACTTAAATCATGTATTCAGTAAGCTGTTTTTGAAATGTATTCTGCTCATCAAGACAAATCTCCATTCAGAACACTGGAAACTTTTCTGCCTATTAGAGAATTTGAGAACTTTATTCATATGTACTCTGCAGGCGTAACACCTTTACTGACCCCATTAATGCACCTACTACCAACTAAGCTTACGCAATATTTGGAGTTATGTTTTCCAAAGAAAAGCCCATTAAAACCAAAAGAAATTGTCTGGCTGCATTTGCATCCACTGTTACGAAAATGTACAAGATGGAATACACAGACTTAAGGCAGATGCAGAAGTACCACTATTATTGGTGTACATATGGAGAGTACCATGCCACACTTCTAGGCCTGTAACCACTGTATCCTGCTATACAATAATATGCTATTTCCTGCTCAAGGTAATTACTGATGAGGGCAAATGCTGAATTTTTAATGGTGCCCATCCAAAGCAGCAGAACGTTCTAAATGAGAAATAATAAAGATCTGTTCCTAAGAGATATATCTGTCTATAGACTTTGCTTAGGAAAATTAAATGGGGCAAATAAAGTACATAAATATAAAATTCACAGAAAATGGAAAATAAATGCTTTGTCCTCACTAGACAAATGTAGATTGATTGATCTGAAGTTCTGTCTCAAAGCAATAATCCTCTACTCATTCCATGGGCTAGTCACTTATTGGAAGACGTTCTCATCCATGATCAGCAGCTATCATCTACATTACATAAACAGACCTCCTGGTTTCTGTACCAAGAAAACAGGAGTTTGTGGTCTTCTACACAATCAGCAATAAAAAGAAAGTCCCGATGAGCTGGAATAAAGAGCCAGGGCAGAATACAGTTTCTGTTTGAGTCTTGACTGTGTAGAAGGCAAGAGAAATGGTTATGGAAAACTCCCAGTCAGAGATCATTTTGGAGTTTTTCTGCCATTTTTTTTTCCATTTCTTGTTCTGGTTGATGTACATTAGGTGTTTTTTGTGTTCTGTTGCTGTTATGGTATAACACGCCTCATAACATATCCTAATCCTTTCAAGTACTTTCAAGATCAGCTCCGGATCCAGTGAGTGCAAGCCGGGTTAAAGGAGCAAAGCAATCTGGGTTCCTTTCTTCATTCAAGTTTCTTCCTAGGAGTACACAAGAACTAGAAGTGGTCCCTTTCTTCTTGCACATCCAGATGCTCATCACTAATTGCTGTAGTTGAGCGCGTGACCTAAGTGCTGAACAGCAGCAGGAGCTGCGACCTGAGCTCCTGGTCTCTGAGCTTGTGCTACTGCCTTGCAGGGCGCAAAAGGTGCAGCTTAGCGTGTGCAAGATGCATGAATGAAGCATTGCAAGCTTTATTTTAGAGCCACACGAGCACCACCCAGGCACCCCTGCCTTGGGGGAGAGCTGCCCAAGCCCGTGGGGCTGGCAGGGAGCTGTGGCACAAGGCAGCAGCCACCATGCACCCCACGGGCAGTGGGCTGGTTCCTCCAGAGCCCTTCAGCAGTTCCCAAAGGAGCCCTGAGCAGGCCACGGATGTCTTCCCAATGAGCTACCTGCTACTCTGAAGTAGCTGCTGATATACCCAGTTAATAAAATCATGAATACTAATAATAATTATTAATAACAAATGAAGGAACCATCACGCTACAACCTCCACAAGAGCTGAGATTAAAAACGATGCAGAAAACATGATACAACTAACCAGAGGAAGGTCAGAGCACCAACAATTAAAAACTAGTTAGACAAAACATCTTTCCTCAATGATGTGTATTTTTATGAATCAACTGAACCCACTTCTAGTTGTGCATTAAATGAGGTTAAGATTACTATTACCATGGAAAGTCAATGTATTTCATTCAGCATTATCTCAGCATATAGTGATACGGAATACAACTCAGAATATGAGATCTGAGAGTCTCTGCTGTTGTATTATACTGTACTAAAAATATGATTGAAGTATAACTGGCAAAATCTCAATACTTTATGGGATATCAGTGTACTGTAGAAATACTAGCATATGGTATTCCATATTCTTGATCTATATAATAGTTGCCTTTTATATAGGTCTTGATATCCACAGACCTCGAACTGGGTATGTGTTCTTTTACATCCTTGTAAGCGTTATAAACATTATAACTAAAATGTGAGAGCTGCATGCCTGACTTTATCACATGGTATTATGCTAATATACCATGTTAAT
>NW_028186150.1:2542404-2544944 GCF_003343005.1 Rhea americana
CTCAAGTACAGTAATTTCAAGTTTAGTGGAACACCGTTATTACCGCTGCTCGAAGGAAGGATGGAGGAGGAACGCGACCGCGACGTTACAATAGCAAAAAGCACTAGTCAGCACAAGCGATGGTGTTATATGAGATGCTGGGAGTATTTGCTATCTTTCAAACAGATTTACTAGCATATAAATGGGTGAGTGGAGGGGGGGGGGGACAGCAGACAGAGGGGTAAAAAGCATTGCGCCTCTCCCTCCCTCCTCCCCTGGAGCAACACGTGCTCCCAGGAAAATTACGAGGAGAATTAATGCGTCCTCCTGTCCCATTCGTGCTGCCCATACCCAGCCTGATTCCAACGTCTCCTGCAACAAGTTCTCCCGAAAGCACCCCAAAGTGCATACAGGGATGGTAGCTCCATCCCACACTGAGGACCGACTGTTCTCCTGGCCTGCACAAGAGCCGGGAGAAGGGCTTACAGCAGAGCAGGGAAAACATCTGTCCAGAGGCGGAAGAGTTAGGTGTGCTACAACACTATCAAAACACCTTTTCCATTACAACGCTAGAGTTATGGGAAGATGCAATGTAAGTCAACCTTTTGCACGCAGGTCCCTGCATCTGAACTGCTGCTGATCAGGGCACTGCTGTCAGCCTGGGAGGAGGAGGAGGAGGAAGGCTGAAGGGTACGCGGCACCCGGCAGCAGTTGCTGGAAATGCTTCTGGCAGCAGCAGGCAGCGTTTCCTGCGTGCCGTGCCAGGTGCACAAAACCAGCACTTCCCAAACAGCGCCGCAGCACGAAAGCCGCCATCCTCATCCCTCAGGCGGCCGCAAGGCGCAGGAGCAGGGCCGCATCCCACCCYGCTCGCGCCGGAGCACAGGGTGCATTTGGCCGCGTTAGCCCTCCCAAAGCCGCTTCTGTCTGATTAGCTCCTGAGCCTAGAGTCCGCGGAGAGGCGAGGATTTCTTGCACTGTCATTCCCGTGTCCTTGTGCACCCATGCAAGAACAACCACAATCTTGGCCTAAGGCTGCTTAAATAAAATTGCTTAAGCTGCGGCACAACTGCACTGTCACGGATATTCCAGCCCCCCCTGCCATGGGGAGCACACCAGGGAAAAGCCACTTAGGCACTTCAGGACTATTTACTTTAAACAATAAAAAGAGAAAAYAGCGAAAATAGATGTGCTGTAGTTTATAGTGAGTCATACGCTACCCTTCCGGATCTGTGACTTAACAGGTCCTTCGCACTCAGCAGGGCAGTCCTCGGTTAGGAAGATCTATGAGCTACTACGGCMGAGAAGGTGGTGATGCCCACACGAAAAGCAAGAGCCAGGTAAAAGCAGGAACACCCCGTGGCCCACGCCGCCCAAACACGCCTGAGCGCGGGGCTTTTCCTGCTTCTTGGCTTATGCCTGGTGAAAGATACGTGGAAAATTAACATTCCATATATTTTCCTGGCGTTTGTGACTGTGCCTGCGAGGAGGGCAGGAGGCACGGACGCGTGCTGGTACCGTTCAGGAGAAGACGGGCGAGCGAGCTAACACGTGTGCTCAGAATAAGCGGGCAAAATGGACCTGCAATTGCTATGTGGGTCAGTTCCTGATTAGTTTTTATTTCACTGAGAACATTCTTCATTACTGTCTTAGACTGTAATATTAATGTATGTTTCCTTAAGAAAACACATAGAATTTGCAGTAAAATATAGAGGATATGCCATAGTATTTTTGATTATTAAGCTAAATAGCCGTGTAAAATGAGTATAGCATATTGGCACTGGTTCCTGCTGTACTGAGGCTCCTTTGTGAAATTAGTTAATTAGTTCTTTCCCCCCCTCAAACTTTGCTTGAATAAATTTGTGGTTAGCAAAGAATGAAGAATTTTGCTTTTCTTGGCTACCTCTCTCTCTCTCCCCCCCGCTTTTTAAAGAAAATTTAAACCATCTATTGGGATAGCACTGTTCATTTTGGATAAAGATGGCTTACTGAAGAAGCAACACTGGCAAAAATGCATTTTGTACAGCAAAAAAGCTTCCCATACTTTCTCTGCAAATAACTGTCCATCAAGGCATAAGGTGAATACACAGATTCTGGAAACTATTATAAGCTTGTTAATTCTCTAATAAATTAGCCACAAAAAAGTGTTAATTGACTAGTAAAAATGTTTAATGGTTTTAAGAAAAATTTCATAAGCGCTGGAAAAGCGTATACTTAATGATATGGAAAAGATAGAGGTGTTTAACTCAATTTCTAAGTCTTTTACAACAAACTGCAGAGAAAGACATATGAAATTACGTTCTGACTACACGCGCTCAATAAGCCCAACGGGAACCTCGGTATATAGTTATCAGTGGCACTGAAATCTGCTTAGGAAAGCAACAAGTCTTTTGTTCTGTTGACAACAGTTATTACAATTAATTCGCCCTGTGATTGGTACTCGCGCTGAGTGACAAGGTGCCATTTTACCTCACCACGAGTCCAAACGGCACTACCTGCCTGAGACACAACACGGCGCGCGCCCTCGCCGCTCGGGCCGCCGAGGGGAAGCCTGGCTCCGG
>NW_028186150.1:2545199-2550183 GCF_003343005.1 Rhea americana
TTCCCGCCTGCCCCTTTCCAGCAAAGGAAGGACCACGGCAGGAGCGCGGGGCGTTAGCGGGTGTCGGTCCCTCGTCTCGCAGCAGGCCCCAGCAGACCGGCCGGTGTTTGCAGGGCAAACGGCAAATAACCCGCGAGCCACGGACAGTCCAGCGCATCTCTACTTCTATTGTAAGTTAGCCTCACTCAACCGCTGACTTAACAGAGAATCATTATAAATCCCCATTTTGAATTTTTTTATTAGCAGTATTTATCACCTTCTCAAAATCAATCCTATATTTTTAAATTAAAACAAATGACTACTTGTACTGCAATCAATATTAGTACATTTCCCTTTTTCAAAAGGAGAAAAAATGGAATACAAAGAAATGTCCTTCTTTGGCTGCATCAATCCAATTTCAATATAATTCAATATTTAATAAATATAATCCTCCTTGTCTGTGCAGGGAAACATCATAAAAAATGCAAAAGGTTTCCTGGTCTCCAATAACTTGTGTGAAACAAAGTGTCTCCGTATTCCTTCCGTAAATACTGCAGTCTTATGCTACTGTTTTTTTCTTCCTGTGTATTAGAGAGAGTTTGCTCTGATTATGTATAAGAAAAGAGGCTTGCATATTTCATGATTAAAAAACCAAAATGCTACCTACCTACCATCTCCAAAAAATWACCATCTTTGTCTCCTTGTACTTCTGCGGCTTGTTGTTTTCAAAAGGGCAAAAAAGAAAAACCTTATATAATACCTAATTTGTACATCTGTGGTTTCCCTCTGACTTGTGTAGGCACCATATGTTTTTAATTATCATAATAGCCTTAAAGAACCTGTTCAGTGGGAAACACATATGATCCTTTTATTACTGGTTTGTAATTTAAACAGTTTTAACAGAAAAGGTCTGGCTATAAGGGACTAAGAGGCACAAAGGTCTAAAAACCCTGTTATTGACCTCTGAAAGCATGAGTTCAAATCCCACCCACTGAGGTGGGACCCAGCTCTCCCTTCCCTGACAGAGGTAATCGGTCGCATGTGAAACGGCTCCTCAGGACCTTAAAGGACATAATCTCCAATCTCAAATGACTCGACGTTTCAGCTGGAGGCTGACACAATGAAAGTAAGGTCTATAAACACTATCATGCAACCGATCTATGCTTTCTTCTCCCTGGCAAAAGCTCTGCGAGCAATGCTATACGAGAAGCCTTGCAAGAGAAGCCAGAAGCTAAGAATTTCAGCAATTCTCATTAGTTGTTGCCCTTTTAAATTCACAGTTTTGTCCTTTATGCAAATGTGAGCCTCGCGAACACTCCAGTCTCCTAGCCACGGAAAACAGTCACATATTCTGAGGTAGAAATTAAATTTAACAAGTTCAATTCGCTCCTGATTCTGGACATCTAAACACATAATCAGTCTGATAATGTTATTAATTATCATTCAAGCGACAACCTTTGACACTGGCATGCTCCCACAACCTCCCTACTCCAATAACTCAAACAGAAAATCGTTGGCATGAAAACCCACAGTCTTATGAACAGAATTTGCAAATAAGCAGGCACTGAGCATACAACTGGGAGTGAGCAAAATCCCCCTTTTCAGAAAGAAGGCAGAGGCTCACATAATAGCTCAGTAACTTGACTCAAAATGAGATTCTGCAAAACTTTGTTTCAAAACCGATAATTTACACCCCAAAAAAAGAGCTGTGGGGAGAAGAGAGTGGGGAAGAAAGCGTAGTTAAAATTACATTGAAGCTGGAAGTCGTTACAGCTCTATCAAGGGAGATGGATGGTGTCCTCATTAGAACATAGCTTTATTTAGACAGACGGACAGAATCCTTATTAGAACATTAGGCTGAAAAGTTTAAATGTCAAAAAATGCAAAATTAAGATTTTGCAAATAAATGCTGACTTGGAGGAAAAAACGTAGAGTTTCCTACAGAGATTCTACTGGAAAAGCTTGGAAAAAGTAAAATGTTCTGGTATTGTTTCTGAGGAAGACTTATAGGCCTGATCTACAACCTGCTGATGTCAGTAGGAGTCCTGCCTTTGCTTTGGGCAGGGCAGTCTGTTCTTGTGTTTCGAAGAAGTAGATTGCTCACCCCATAGAAAAGCCATAGAAAGGAGATATGGTGAGGAAAATTTCCCAGGCTTGGTTCTGTCTGAGGGAAAGAGCTTAAGGACTCAGGAATTACAACCTGATGAACCAATTTAACTCTTCAAGGGTATTCTTGGAAAACTCTCCCTTTCACAAAACACAGAAGAGATCTCTCTCTCTCTCTCTCTTTTTTTTTTTTTTTTTTTTTGGCAAAGTGGTTTCTACTTCTCATCAGACGCTATTAGCTCTCTCCAAGGCAGGACACGGAGCCTATAGGGAAGCAAGGACTCAGACACTGCCCACTTCCAACAGCGATTTCTGCATGGGAAGGCAGACTCAGAGGAGAATGTGATGGTTGGAAACCCATTTCAAACAGCACTGGCTGTATTTCTGGAATGAAGATGTGAGCAGAGTCTCACATAGAAAAACTGGGAGGGGAGAGGGATATGACGCCATGAAGGCTGCAAATGAGCCATTCCCTTCCCTTCTCCTCCCTTCCCTTCTCTGCCCTGCCTCAGTCCCCTTTTCCCAGGCCCTCTGCTTTCCCCAGGGAAACTCAAAACTTTTTGCAGTGCTGGAAAGATAGCTTGATTATTTTGCACACAAAAAAAGATGCTCATTGTTTGCTGTTTTACCTGAAAGCTAATAGATCTTGGAAAATCAGGCGTGGATGTTCAAAAGCCCCTCAGGAACCTTGCTGGTGATTTGTCATCTCTTGGTTGACTTTGGTGCACACCGGTTTCTGCTGATCTAACATGAGCTATTTCACACTAAGAGTCAAGGTTTGAGAGAGATAGTGTGTACACACACACGCACACAAAAGTCTTGTAGGTCCTGATCCAAACTGGAGTGACCCAAGGAAGACTCTCCCGTCCTAGAGGTTTTGCATTAGGCCTGGGGAGGAGGAGGAAACAAATCTTTCGCTCGAAAGTCACAGGTGTGGCAATACACAGATCATGGCCCAGCAGAGCCCTGCATCAGGCCACTCTGTCGTCTGCTGTGTGTCCTGGGAGGACCCTTGTACRCTGCTGCTGTCAGTGCTTTGCTGAGACAGGAGCTGGAGGCCTGCTAGCTCCCAGCTCTGAGAGAGGCAGTCCTCACCACTGGCCTCGCCAGAGCTCTCCATTCCTCCCTTGAATTCAGTGAAAATCTGTTTTTTCTTTTCTGCTGCTTCACTGATGAAATTGCCAAGATAGCAGTTTCTAATGAAACTGAAGTGCTCAGTGTGTTCAATCGCGTTACAGGCTGAATGGTAGGGAGCACCACACATTGCAATCGCACAGCCAGAGGACTCAGCAGGCAAGCCCTCCTCTCACATACATGAGGTGTTTGTGCATCAATCATGCCAACGTTTAAGCAGATGATTCTGCCAGGCACCACAAAAGAAGTGAGCACCGACATATCCCACCAGAACTTACCCCTGACATTTGGAAAAATATCCAAGATCTTTCCATATAGAAAACAGCAATACTGAATTCACATCAATCTCCACCAAATAAAGTTAACCTAGGAAGCCCTCATCYTCCTTTGCTATGTCCCAAGCAAAGCGCTTCCACATTCTCTTCTTCTTTTCCAATAAAACATGCAAGTATATAATTCTACCTTTAAAGAAATCCCAGCTCTGGACCCAAGAAACTCTTTTTCCTATTCAAGGATCCTCCTTTCACTGTAAGGATCCTCCAAATTTCCAAAAAGTGGATAACAACAATACCACTGTGATCCCATCTGTACACAGCAATGGCACTGTAAAGCATAGAGCATAAAACACCAAATTCCCACAGACAGCATCTGTCTTACTACAAACAATGGACCATTATCTTGTAAATAATTCTGATTAAGCTGCAGCATTTTCCCCAAACAAACAGTAGGGGAGCAGAGGGTGAGGATTTTTCTAGTGGGAGTGCTGGTTTTCTCCTTCCCCACCACTGACACTCAGTTTTTTATTCAGCTGATTGGACCCCCTCCCCTCCCTGCTCTGTCCCCCACGGTTTGGTTTTTATGTTCTGACCTTATCCAGCTGTCAATCATTTTGGCAACTGAAGAGGGAGCCGTCATGTTAATGSGATTCCCACCTCTATCCTTTGGGAAAGCTTTTCTGGTTGTTTTTTTCCCCAATGTACAGTTATATAATTATTAGTGAATACACCTATAAACCCTTTAGTTATTAAACTGTTCTCTTGTTAGGCGACGTAAAAATTGGAAGCACAGCTGGGTGCGTATTTGGTGCTAGTCAGAGYTCAGGGATGTCCAGCTGAAGGCTGGTTGTTTTGGCGTTTCAGCGATGCAAATTGGCACGTTCAGTGTATGGGTGAGCCTGGTGTAGGGGTGGACTTCACCTGGCAAGAGCTGTTGCCCTCTTCAAATTCTCCACAGAAAGGGAGCAAAACAGTCTCCTGGCAGCAGGGGGGAGCCAGGGGAGCTCAGGCGGAGGCCGGCCGGTGCACAGCACTGGGGAGGCACGCAAGCTTGTTGCCAGCACCATACCTGCACGGTGCAGTCAGAGCCAGCTGCATTCCTCAGGACTGAAACTGCCATGCTAAACCAGCAACAAATTCACAAGCAAGATTTGAAAGGACTTAAAAACAAAGCAAAGCACACAGACTGGAACAGRGTTAGCTATACAAAGGGACAAGTGAAACAAGACACAATTAGGGCTAATGTGGTCCTTTCTCCTAAGGTTCATAAACTGATCTATGTGGCAGCTGTGAATTGAGGAAAGCCCTAGAGTAATCCTGAATTTCGTCTTTAACTTGTTCATTTCAATGCACAAACCTTTTCTTACATGTCTGTCTTGATAAATGTCACATCTCTATATGGCTGAAGTGTTGGTTTTCCTTCCCTGCATCCTCTTAACATGCCTTGTTATACATGTGAAATGTTCTGGATCAAATGCACTTCCTGGCTT
>NW_028186150.1:2550262-2587762 GCF_003343005.1 Rhea americana
CAAAAAGAACTAAGCTAGGACAGTAACATTGAAAAGCAGGCAGTAAAAATTTTAAATTACTTGTAGTGATTTGAACTCACTGCCATTCAATTAAAAACCACGCAACAGACAATTCAGCCACCAGATCAGAGAGCATGAGTAAGAACCCCAGGACTTGCAAAGCACCGCTCTGGCCATCTGCTTCCAGGAGAACAGAGCACTGAGAAGAATATTGTCACTGAAAAGGGGGGGGGGGGRGCAAAAACATAGACAAATGGAGAACACAGAGTGATAGGTCCTCTGTCCTGAAAAGAGCCTCCTTGCACAGGCACGGGGACAGAACGAGCCTGTAGACTTGCTGTGCATCAAAAGGCTGAGGATACCCACCATACAGCTTTCTACGC
Source organism: Rhea americana (assembly GCF_003343005.1). Lineage (NCBI taxonomy): Eukaryota > Metazoa > Chordata > Aves > Rheiformes > Rheidae > Rhea > Rhea americana. Next base: position 2,550,646 of record NW_028186150.1, read on the forward strand.
CTTCGCCCTCCTCGGCGCCCCGGTGTTACAAAGGCTCCGACAACATGGTTGGGGGTGGAGTGCTGTGGTGATCATCAGATTCAAAACTGGCGGCTCTACCCAGCTGGCACTTGTTACAAGAACCCTGAGGTCGGAATTCATGGATTTGGTTGAAAGACATTATGGGCAAAACATTGGAAAGCTCCTGCAGGTGCAGAGAGCCCCTGAGCACCTGCGTTTTGGCTCAAGCAGGAGCTGAGGCTGCAGGTAGGTTTAAGCACAGGCTCCACAGTAATGTGCTGCTGAGGAAGTCAGTCTCATGCATGCTGCRGGATATAGGAGAAATATACGTATCCAACACGTATTTTCAGTATGTGTTTATTTTCATCAATAAATTTTACAGCCCCTGTAGTTATGTCAGAGGAGGAAGCTTTCATACGCTAAGGACTTATATAAYGTTCTTCATCTTCAAAGTACTTTACAAACATTAATTAATTCATTTATCCTCACAGCACTCCTACCAGGGAGATAAGTACTATTATTTCCCATTTCACAATAGAGACTCCAAAGCAGAAAACTTATGTGATTTTCTTTTCCTGTGGCCAGGGAGTGAATCACTGGTAGTCCTGCTTTGGTAGTGAAGTCTGCCACTTTCTGAATGTTAGCTCCCCTCCTCGAGTCTTAGTTAAAAGCCTTGTGTTCTGCTGGAGTCGTAGCACACATCCCGATACGTCTTGGGTTTTTSCTTCAGTAAGAGATAATTAAGGAACAATTCCCTCTCTGGGGCCCCGCAGGACGCTCCGCTCTCCGGCCCTCCGCCGCGCCGAGCTGCACAACGGGGGGTCTGTGCGGGGCCGGCACCACACAACCGCCCACCAGAGCCCTCCAGCCGGAGGGAACTTCCTCGCCTGCATCGCGCTCTGCGGACAACGCGGCGAGCTCGGCGGGCCGGCGGGAAACGCCTCGCCACCGGAGGACTTCAGAAACACCTGCTTCTAAATGGACATGCTCCCGCCAGCAGAACCTCCTCCGCGGGGCGATTTTAAGTCGCTCACATCCAGCGTGCATGTCTAGAAGTTTCACATATTAGGAAACTGTTGTGGTTCCTGGTATTTGTTTCTCAGTCCTAAGTGTATTTCTTTTACAGTCACGCCTGAGGGATGCCTGGCGCTCCTGTTTCACCTTTGTGGTGCTACTGTAAATAAACCTCTTTCCTGCTTGCTCACTGCGAGCAACCRTGTGGCTGCTTCAAATGGCAATAAAAGTCACTGTTGTTTGAAAGGGTCAATTGCAAAGAATATGGAAAAAGCAGAATAGTGACAAGAATCTTGTAGGGAAGTGTTCAGGCTGAAGAACTTAAACCAACACTGGTGATGACAAATCAGGAAAAAAAAAAAGCCTGATTTTGTATCAGGAAGAAGTTAACCCTATTATATTCCTTGTTAGTGAAAGATTTTTTCATACTAGTTTATGTTTTTACAATAATAAAGATGCACAGAACCCAAAAGCTAGGTAACTTCTTTGCTTGGAAATGACAGGTTCTTTACCAAAATAAACTGCCAAGCTAAAACATGGYGAATCCCAGAATGCATGACAATGTCCTACTGGTGAAAGGCCTGTACCTAGACATTACTTCGGAACAACCAGAACAATTGTTTAGTGAGAAATGCTTTTTGCATATGACTCATCAACCCTTGAAAACAGCATTTCTTATATAATACAAGTGCTGACACAGCCTTCACTTGAGTGGTGTGACTGCAGCTGTATAATTACAACTTTAGATTTGATGTTATGGACCTTAGGTTACGCTGTTCAGACAAATGTTCCATTGTATTATGGAGATGTTTTTTCCTTAGTCATATTGCCCACAGGACAATAAGGACTACATTCACAGCTCACTGCGTAGAAGTTTAGGCATATAACAGCCAGTGGTATTACACAAGATGRGATTATACCCTATGGGGGTTAAATGGATTCATAATTGCCACTTTTTCTTGTCTTTTCTTCTTTGCTCATAGTTGATACTTTTTTGGAAGTACTCTCTAAATAAAAGGAAGAACAATCTCACACTGAGTCTGGATAAATGTTACAGTTGTCTCACAAATGCTGTATTATTTCTAGCCCTTCCAAAATAATATAATTGTCCTACTGCTGAACTACAGATTTTTCTCAGTATGACACAGAACACTAAAATGTCAGGTCCTGACTCATGGTGTTTTGGTGGAATAAATAAAAAGTACCAATATGCTATTCAAAACTGACAGCGTTAATGAAGATGTGACATTGGGAGCCCTAGTGATGTTTTCCTTTAACTTCCCCTGCATACTAACTGGTGTACCAGGCATTAGGCCACCGCTTGTGGGTCTGATCCTGGAAACACTTACCATAGGCCTGACTGATGCTACTGGGATTGGTACAACTGGCTCCTTGTCATCTGATGCTTTCTTTACCTTAGGTGAATCTTCTGGGGACTCTGAGGAGCGAGGCTAGTCTAGAGACACTCATTTCATATTCTTTGCATGGCAAAAAAAAAAGAATACTCAAGGACTACCTGCAGGATTGAGGACTGTAACTTAATGTAAGACAAAGCAAGATTAACCAAGAAAGATCACTGCACCAGCTCGTGATACTTCTCCTTTGAGAGAGATGCTGCACATCCATTACTCTCCGAGGCTAAATTCCCAGCTGCAGGACCAGGCCCAAATACGGCAGCTCACCCTGGCCAGGCACCCAGTCCACTAATACTTACACACTTAATCCATCCAGTGTTACCCCCTTTTTAAGCCAATGGCCTCCACAAAAATCTCTTTTGGATATTACTAGTCATAGAGAGGAAATAGGTCCCATAATCCCAAGGTATTTTCTGTGACAGAGGAACAAGCCTAATGTCCCCCTATATACCTGTCTAACCAAACATTGCATTTTTCTAATGACAAACCATTCCTTCCTTAGAAAACTGCATTTTTAATAAATAYCCTTGAAAAGGCCAACAAGTTGCTTTGTAGAGTTTGCCTCTCAAAGCATAAATAAATTGTGTGGTCTTTGGTCTATCAAAAGATAAAACAGTTTCTTAGAGAGTTTTTTTGAATGAATTAACAAAATGACTCAAAACTGCACTAATGGTTAACAGCTTTTTTTTATTAGCAACACTGAGATAAGTTATTGAAGCATTTTAGTATTGTTTTACATTCCATTCAGAAGTGACCTAACTTGTAACTCCATATACATTTAAAGATATAGTTTGACACTTATTCAAAAAGCAACAATTATTAAAACTTACATACCTTCATTACCAGGAAACCTTAATATATTTTCTAATTACTTCCAACAATACTCTATTCCAAAGCACATGATAACCCACTAGAAGTTTACACATTTCACTTCAATCACAGGTTTTAAATTGTGGATGTCAGAGTGCTGTTCATTGAATTTTACTGTCTTTCTTGGTTAATATTGGAAAACCCAGCACAATATATTAAGCTAGAAATATTGCTTAAAGAATATGAAAAAAGATAACTACAGTATTTTTTCCGGCTAAAGCATTACAAAATACAGGACCATTAAAAACTCAAATAGAAATGACAATAAATAACCTTAAAAATGTTAAGAGAATTTTCACTCATACTAAAGTCCATTCCCTAAGCTTGCCAAACACATAAATAACAGAACATATTCAAGACCTCTATTTTTGCACTATTATGATGGTTTGTTATATATTGTGGATGTATTGTGTATACATATACTAATGCTTACACTTAAGGTATATAATTTTTGTCTTTGTCGAAACAATTAATAAGCCTCAGGTAATTATTTATCTGTGGTACTACAATTATCTAGATACAGAGGAGAAAACTCCAGAAATTCCAGGTATGCAATACTGTGCATAACAAGATCATCTTTGCATAAAGATATTCTAAGTTCCTTAAATTACAAAGATGAATTTGGTTATTTATTTCTGAAAGCCTGTAAAATAAAATTATAATTGCTGTCAAATTAATTGTTTAAAATTGGCCTCGTAATAGGTATTAATTGTACACTTAGTTTTGACTTACAAGGATGTCTAAATTGTTTGTGTTTATGAGTAGTTATAGGAAATATTATACCTCAGACACAAGACTGTATTTTCCCGAACCAAAACACAAACCAGAGCATTGTCTCACTTTGGAAAGATCTGGAAACATCTCTATGCCTCTGCCTAATCCTAAATTATAATTTAAWTTTGACCTGCATATGACCAAAACAATAAGAATATATTGTTTAGGAGATGAAACTTAGAGTAAAATCATGCAGCTCTAAGCTTACATCGTTATTCTGTCTCTGCAGAGAAAAGAAAAGCCTTTCTGTGCGAGGGATTTGCCCTGGTGCGGCTGGCCACTGATGTCTGAAATCAAGGCACATACCAAGGCCTCCTTCTGCAAACACAATCCCCCTTTCAGACCCAGGGYGAGGAGAGCTGCAAAGCCTCCCAGTGTCACTGCAAGCACAAGGTACTCAGCACTTGGCTGCAGCAGATATTTGAGGGGTCAACTTCCAGAAATATAAATGGAAGGGGGCTGTTACACTACAATATCTAAAATGTTGAGAAAGAAAGGTTTTTGACAGTAAATAAAATACTGGTATTGAACTTATCACCAGATTAATTTGCTGATACAACAAAATATAATCAAATTAAGTTACATGAATATAGCTATGAAATTTAAAGTCAAATAAACATTGACCTGATTCTGCAATCCTTAGTCACCTAAGTAGTCCCACTCATCAAGAACGAAGGATGCAAGATTGCGTCCTTAGCTTCTACTTAGGAAGTCACTGTTGATTCAGACAGTATCTTTTCTAGCCAAAAATATGCAGCAAAAGGAAAGTAACATAAACAAGGCTAAATGTCAACAGTGTTTGCAGACTTACAGACACCATCCATTTGTTTGTACTGAAATGACTAGCGAACCATTTGGCAAATACAATGCTATTCACAGACCAGCCCTGTTATCCAGCAACACAAACTTGACTGGATCACTGGCATTCCCAATTAATTAAAACAAGGAAGCAAGCCATATGAGTTTGGTTTGATATTGCCATGCAAATGGCATTGCAACATCCAGAAGTGCAGCTGAAACCTAACAGCGAGGCTGAGGTTCTGATCTCACGTTCGACAGTACGGTTCTGAAACTAAAAGCAAGCCCTGAAAGTGCTAACAGACTAAAGAAACCTCTTGAAAATCATGATAATGGGGAAAGAAAAGCCTGGAGTAAAACCTGGATAGCATTTCTTTCTGCCTTGAAAGAAAAGCATATTCTGGTTGCTCTTTCAACTGCAGATTGGGGCAAAATTTTCAGTTACCTAAGTGCCTTACAAGATACTTCAAATGAGTGTACGTGCTACAATTTGCTACAGTAAGGACRACCTCCCATTATCTCATGGCTGTCTTAGAGCTTGCAGTAGATCAGGCCTTTTACTTCTGCTTAATATGAATTTTATAATTTAAAAGAGCTACAGCAAGGATTCAAGTGAAGTGACCACAAAACAATTTAAATTTTCTTCTGCATTTTACATGTTCGTGGTAGTTCTGAAGGAGTTAGCATTATTATCTTTTTGGTTTTGACACCTGTGGCAATAAGCAATTTACAATGACCAAATTCACTRCTTAAACATTGGGGTAGAGCACTATAATTATGTGACAATAAAGCTGTAATAATCTGCCACAATCTATCTTCCCCTTGCCCAGCCCTCTTGTCTGTGCTACAGTTCCACATTTGGAAGGTATTTCAGAAAGTCACAGTGCCTTTCGTTGTAATATTTATGTGCAACTCTGAGCACTTCCTGCTCCAATGGAAACCGCCAGTGCTCAGCACTTTACAGGATCAGAACTTAAAAACTGCCACCATACGTAAGAAGGGCCCTTTTCTRTTTTCACCCAGTGAAAAAAAGTGATAATGGAGTGGAGCCTATGCAGGAGAGAGCAGCACTAATTGCAGAGCAAAGCAAGCATGAATGGAAGCAAATTAGATTTATAAAGACAACGTAGAAGTAATGTTTTTGGACATCATTAAGTGTGGCTTCCATAGCACTAACCCATTAAGCAACCAGCTAATGCCCAGTACCATCTCTGGCCAATAGCTCTGTAGTCCACCAGCTGTTCTTTAAAAGCTTAGATACATCCTGAGCACAAAATGCCAAGTAGGGGTATTTTACCATCTTAGACATAGAGCAAAAAGATGTAAAGGGGRGGAGAGAGAGAAAGGAGATGGTCTTCTTATAAATAAACACTGTAGAAGTCTTGTGTAAATTAGTGACTTGGAACAGGTGGTAGAACATTATTGCAAGACAACTGCACATATATGGAAGAAAGGCAGAGAAAGAGAAGAGCATAAATGGTAAGGAAAACTGATCTTCTAGTCCTTAAATACACAGTAGGACTAGAACTTCATAGTAGAACTGAGTTCTCAAACAAAGGGATCTGCCAGCAGAATACTTGGATGTTTCCAGACAGCTACAAAGACAGGGAGCCTTCACCCGGTACTTCCTCTCCCCACTGAGCTACTGGCTGCCAAGCAGCTCTGAAAGCCATGGCCTTGCTCCCAGAAATTGCATGGCAGCAAGGATTAACAAGTTTGTCTCTTAGGAATAGTCACTTAAGACTCCAAAACCAAATATAGGTAAATTAAAAAGGTCAACAATAACTATAAATTCATCGAACGATGGTAATTCTTTTCTTCGTTCTTTCCTATTCTGCTATGTATGTAAAGGAGAAGTATTACAAAAAAATGTGATTTTTCTCAGTGGCATTTTGAAATGGAAGTTTCTATATCATACAATAATTATAGTTCTTTCCTTCCTAATTGCGCCTTTCATTCCTACAGCCTTAAGCATGATAGAAGCATAAATGAATTATGTGTATGTACATCATCAGTCTCTCTAATTTTACATATAGGGAAACTGTCACTGCTTCCCCATATGTGGGGGGACTTTACAAAGCAAGAATGTGTGTTGCTGGAATTCTCTCTAGAAATTAAGCCTTTTTATGCCAAGATTTGTGCTTAAAAATTGACCCATAACCTTAAGGTACAATCTGCCAGCTAAAAGTGAGATTGACCATATGGATCATTGAAGAACACCTCTTGTTTTTCTATAGTCAGAAATGTAACTTCATTAGTGTGGCCAGTCAAAGATGTAATCTCAGCTAACTGAAGCTGAGATATTTTATTTCAATTTTATTTCAACTCTATTCTGATTGCGTAAAGAGCATCAGGCGTTGCTATGCTGATTGTGYAAGAGTATATCAAGTGTATCAATGCTCTCTTTTGAAACATCAACAACCACACTTCACTGGCTGTAAAAGAAAAGGCAAATGCACAGAGTCTCCCAAAATAYAAAAGAGCTCAAGAATCATGCCCTGGAACCTGGTACTGGAGGTGGGTCTCAAGCTTTCTGATCTCTCAAGCAGTAGGAGAGACAAAGGGATCCATTACTGAGGTCATGGTCTTTGTGCAAGAGGGAAAGCTAATAAATTAACAGAGCGCTCCTGCTGGCTAATCTGCAAGTGCAGAAACATTAGGTGAGATTCCCCACACTAGCATGCACAGATGGAGTGTGATTTCACAGTACAAAATGTCACTGAGAAAATGAAAACTCCCCCAAAACACTACTTTCCTGTGGGTGGTGTCTAACCCAACCAAATAAATAAAAACTACCAACAGGGCTTKACTCATCCATTTTTGCTGTAAGATATTGAGAAAAATGAAATAATACATTTAAATAGTCAGCATTAATACTTGTGTTCTGCAAATACTCAAAAAAAAGCTAAGAATTTTAGAATGCTATTTTTGGAGGGGGAGAAAGGAGGACTCGCACTGCATTTTCCATTAAAAAATGGCTTAAAAAGTAGAACAGACAAGCTTCTGGGTCTTTTTTTCTTTTTTTTTTCCTTCATATTTCAAGTCAAACACATTATCAGTGGGCAGAGCTTGTGAAAGGGATACCGTCTTTAAATTCATATAAACTCAGCCATCATAAAATGTCTATTAAATTGATTGGAAGATGAAACAAAAAACTAATGGAAGTACCATGACCTCATTTCAATAATAATGTTAGAGCGTTTTGTTGTTTTAAAAATCTTACGTCTGGGAAGAAATATAAAGGTATTTTAGACAGAGCAACTAATATTAGTTTTCAATTTTCTTTACTTATTAGTTTAAATAGCCATTTCTCTGCCTTATTTTTCTGTCTTTGTAACTGATTGACTATACAAGTAGAGAGCAAAAAAGAACTCCACGATTTTAGGATTTTACCAGCTGCAAACTGAAAGCAGCTATCTACAATTTTCAAAATGTCAGAAATCTACCAATTGATTTTGAAGAAACTTGAAATATTTCCAACTCTTTTAGTTCTTAGTGAACTAAGAAGCAGAAATTTTCAAGTAAGACCATGCAAACACTTGGGCTAATGATTCAATTTTAGTAGTGATAATTCCATGAAACCAAAATGCTCTATGAATATAAGTGAAAGAAACTGTGTGTGGAGAAATTTATTTATTTACTTATTTATTAATCAGATCAGCTAATACACTTGGAATAGCAGACAGAGACCTAAAGAAGGGGCTCTAACATAACAGTCCATGCAGTTTTCCAAGTGTAACTACTGATTTGGCTTAAGCACATATTACCCTAGTAAAGCTGAACAAACCTCTTGCTAACCTTAAGTTAAAAAGGGTAACCATTCTTAAGTGTTTGCGGATTTAGGGCTACATTTTAAATTCCCAGTTTTTAAAATTGTTGATTATTTCTTCTTTTCTTTTTTTTTAACTTGAATATATTTTATTATGCATGTTCAGCTCTGACAATGAGTTTTCTGATTAGTTTGAAGGTTAAGTGAAACAAGAGCATTACTGAAGTTTTTGTGGCCTTTGCTGACTCTACTTTTTAAACTGGTACTGCTTTTCAAAGGATTTACACTCTAAAATATTTCTCAAACAACAGAAATACAAAACAGGAGATAAAATCCCCAGTCTTGTTTGTTCCAAATGGATTTAACTTTCAGTTTTGTCAAATACGATGTGTGAGATGAGGAAGACTGCAGTTTTGTAAATCAGAGATTAATAAGGGTAAAAGGTGTTTCTGTTTGTCTGGTAGGCTTTTTTAATTACCTGGAGGCACACTCTTAGTTAGCCAAATCAAAACTTGTACAACCTCTAGTTAGAACAGTCAGAATGGTCAAAGGCAACCACCATGTGGGTGCCATTGAAACAGATTACAAAAATGTAATTAAAAGGGGAGGGCAATGGGAGAAAAAGGAGAGAAAAAAAAAAAACAAAAAACATGACTCCTTACTACATGTAGAAGCATTCCATCCACTTGGCATTTGATTTCATTAATATTGTGGAAACTGAATGCACTCAAATTCAAAGAAAAAAAAAAAAAGAGAGAGAGAGAGAGAAAGCAAGGTTTGCTTGGCAAAGCATCCAGTGTTTTTCTTGGGTTCTTACTTATATCAAAATACTGAAAAGTTTGCAAGTTACCATGTAAATTTTTTAAACTTTTTCCTCCTTTGAGTATGCTAAAGCAGTAAATATGCCCTTCAGATGCCACTAGCACAGATAGTCTATATTGCTGCTACTCTAATTTAAGAAGCAAGTTCTTTCTAAAATCCTGTTTAAGTATATGCATGCAGCACTGCTGATTTCAATGGAGTAGACCACATATAAGATAGAATTTGGCCCACTGGGTTTAACATTAAAAAAATGTATTACTAACAAACATGACTAAGTATATTTCAAGAGCAGCTTCATGATTCTGCACAAGTGCTTTCTGAAATGGTCTAAAAGAAGATCTAAAACTTACCACACAAGTCAGGTCTCTTGATACATCCACTAGTTGCTGTGCTACTTGCAAGTCCATTAAAGGCTGCTAAGCCATCAGAGCTGTAAGCTCTTAGGACTGACAACATGTTCATCTGCTTCTCCAGGACCTGTGGACCCTGAACTTGTTCGGGTTTCATCACTCCTTGTGCTGTTTCATGGGAGGACAGAAGATTCTGACTGTGCCACTGCTTTTCTGACGCTTGTGGCAGTGGAGATACGAGCCCTTGCGTTGACTGTGAAGTGACTGCACTTTGTATATTCTCGCTTCCTTCACTGCTTTCTTTATTTAGGGCAGACAACTGCTTATTCATAATATCTGGTTCTGTTTCAATGTCCTCATCTTCAATGTTTTCTTCCTTGGAAGACTCCATATCCTCAGATGAAGCTATGTCAGAAAGGTCATCAGTAGCACTTTTATTTACAGAGTCAGAGAGCAGAGTATTTGGGTCATCTTCAGATTGTGTTTTTATTTCAGCTTCATTACTGGTGCAAGAATTTTGTGCTCCTGTGCCAATAAGACCAGGATAAACACCAAACTGCTTATAGAAGTCTGTCGTAAAATTACAAAAGGTAGACTCCATGTGGCTGGGCCAGGCAGTATTCTTTTGCTCCCCTAGAGTTTCTTTATTCTGTCCTTGGGTCATTTTCTCTGAAGTTGAGTCCAGCTGGCTAAGCATGTTTGAAACTACTGCCTCTTTGCTGGACTGCACGGAGGAGGGAAGCAAGCTCACTTTATTAACTGCGGCTGAAACTTCTCTAGATTGGTCTTTGTTGTTTCCTAGGATGTTGTCTTTACGTTTAGCCTTGCCCAAATGATTGGCCTGGAGGTGCAGAGCCATTAGTTCCATAGACGAAGTTGTGAAGGAACAGAACAAGCAGCCATGCCAAGCAATATTGTCTTGCACAGTAACAGATGAACCTGGGAGGGAAGCTGCATCTGGCCTTACAGATAAGTCAAGAGGTTCATATTGTGACTTCTCTGTTTTTCGCTGTGAAGACTTGCTATTTATCTTTTCCTCACTACCATCTGAGCCGAGAGCTTTTGATGAAAGTGGATCTGATAGGGCTTTATCCTTCATTTCTTTCTCTTTCTTCAAGGAACTTAGGACAAAGTTGTCCATGAAAGCTTGCAAAGACCCTTGGAAGTTCACACCATTCCCAACCATGTTCTGATAAGCACGACCAAGTTCAGAGAAATGTGTTCCTTTGGAAGATATGTCTGAACCCTTCATATTTTCTGAAGATACCTCAGATGACATGCCAGCTGCTTGTCCTTGCTGATCTCCAGAAGAAAGCATTCCTGATGTCCACTGCTGTGAGATCATGCCACTTCGGAAATCAATACCAGGAAGCCCCTTGAAGGCTCCTCTCAATATATCTGGTCTGATAAACACAGAACTTTTAGTTGATGTTTCATCTTTGTGTTCTTGACTTGTAGTCTGCCCCGAGAGTGGTCCTGCTCCATTCTGTCGCTCCCGATGGTGCCGCTCCAAGTGGTATTTGAGGGATGCAGACTGAGTACCAGCGTAATCACAATGTGGACACTTGTAAGGTTTCTCACCTACAGGTATGTATAAAAAGACAAATATAAAGAAAGAGAGTTTACTGCACTTTGGTGCATGGATGAGTGAAGAAAAAAAATCAACATTATCTGCTTCAAAACAGAAGTATCTTACAACTAATAATTCATTTTTTAAAAAGAAATGTCTTTAATTGAAGACTAATTTCATAAACTGAACATTTCTAAAATGGGTTTCCAGCAATGTAGGCTATTCAGGAATGACATACTATCTACACACAATTAGCTATCTTTCTCTTAATCTAACATGTAGAAAACTGTTGTAGAATTAAAAGCTACGATTATGAAAATGAAGCATAACAATTTCAACCACAGTAATCATTAAAAGTACAACTTTAAAAAAAAAGAGAGACAAAGAATGTAACAAATGGATGGTTGCAATATTTTGTGTATACAATTGCTCTAAAATTTGTTTAAATTATACACATGGAAACCATTTTTAAACCTAAAAATTTTATGGCACTGTTACGCAAGACTGAAATGAATGATTTAAGTCTTGCTCTGCAGTAAATCATGGATATAATTAGCAAATGGCATACTGCACAAGTAATTTATCATTATTTGGAGGGCACCATTCCAGAAGGATTCAAAGATCTGCAGACCTACTGCATTGTTTCTAAATAAAGAACTATAAATACAGCTTCTATAAAATATTAATATCATTACAGTACATTATGACTGCAGCATGTAAGAACATATAGTTAAAATAAAAAGTAGTCAATAAAATTAAAAAGAAAATGAGTAATAAAAAGGTACAAAACATATTTAGTTTCTGTATTTGAAATTAGCATTATCTACTGGATTTTGCAGTCCTTTAGATTTGTACTAATGGCATTTCTAATGCTCAACTAGTAAAATGTGTAATTTACCTATCAAAAGCGCTTTTCTAGGATCAGCTTGAATAATGTTTTGAAACACAAGGTGATTTGCATGAATTAAATATATATTGGAATTCCATACTAAGCTTTTATTGTTCTTTCGATACCTTAAAATAGCTAGAAGATGCACATATAATAAATACTGAAATATCATCATACATACATATCTCAAAAGAATGTATGTCTAAACAAATGCACAGCTAAATTTGTGCAGAGCACTTGCTAGCAATGAAGAGTTCCTTTTAGAGGAAGAAGTACAGAAACACTCCCTAGAAGAGACAGGGATCTGCCCTGTGATTCAGACCCGAGGGCTTCTTTTTAATACTGCCCTGTCAATATTGGCAATTATTTCTATGAGGGAGCTCAAAAACTTTCAAACTTTTTTATTTGTTTAAGCTAAAGCTCAATCGAAAGACTGGAGAGTGCTCCGGCCACTTCCCCTCTCCCTGATCACAGGAATTTACTAACAAGATCCAACATCAGAAGAGTCGGGATGGCCACACAGCACTGTGCGAACAGGCGCACTGACCACGAACAAGGGCTGAATACCTACGGTAATGCAGACAGCACTAAAGCAAATTATAAGCAGTGGAAATTCTAAATCCATAATATAATCCTAAAGCTAAACGTGAGACATGAGAGCTTTACATCAACTGCACTAATCGACCTTTTTAGAGGAGAAAAGGGCAGCACCTCAACAATAGGTGTTCAGCAGAGGAAGAGGTAGTAATTAGCGTGGTTCATGCGTTAGGCCTGGGTCCACACAGCATAAGAGGAGAAATCAGATTTCAACAGTGCAACTTCCGAGTATTTTACAATCACCTAATTAAGTTCTGGCACTCCACCTGCAAGAATTAGGGGCTGCCTTTTAGTGCAAGCCGTGCAAATGCAAACAGCTTCTGAAGTGCAAGAGTCACGGAGCTGAGATGGCTCCTGTCAGTTCTGACTTCTCTCCTCCTACGGGAGAGCCTCTGCACCTCTCCCCACCACCCCCATCGGAGGCATTTTTGAAGGGGACAAGGGACATCGGCTGTTTGCTTGTTTGCATTTCTGCAGGGGCTGTTTGGGAGCGTGTAAACTCTGGCAGCTGTGCTGCCAAGCACAACGTGGACAAACATTTGTGCTGTTTCTACAGCATACACATACTGCAATATTTTTGAGCCATTTTCCATTATACTGACATTTGTCCCACCCGTTACTGTCAATTAAACAATGGTCACTAGTGACATTCCACACAAATCGGGTATTTCAGGTATTGCCTAAGAACTAATCAGACTGGCGAAAACCAAATACTAGACTTCATAAGGTCAAATGCTCTCACTTTYGAGTTTTCACTCTTCTTAATTGAAAAGCTCTTGCACAGCATCCCCTATGCCTTTACAGAAATCTTTTAACACAATTATATTGATCACTTCCTTTTATTCTAATGGTAGTTCAATGTGTGTGTGCATTAGACATCAGGTGACAGCATTAGAAAGTGAGTCCCACTATTGCCAGTGCTGTGTGGCCCGCTGCATAACGTACTTCTGCAGGGATGGGGAGAATTTTGCAATATAGGCTGCACTAATGATGCTATAAACATGCGGGAGCTGCTTGCGGCAATAAGTATATTTAAAATGGGTGTGAGTTAAAATATGCCAACTAGCAAAAACACTAATAATATTTTTCACTTACAAAGTATCTTTAGTCCAAAGCACTGTGCACAACAGTTTGAACAGTGCACAGTGCACAACAGTTGAATTGCTGAACCCTGAAGTCATTACATTTTCCTTTCAAAGGCTTCTCCAGTGAGTGAGCTGTCTTTCAGTGAAGGAAATCTGGGCACAGCTCACCAAAAATGCCATAAGTAATATACGGAAAGAGGACTCTGCCGGAGACAGTATGATTAAAAGTTCAAATTTCTCCTAGCCTTAGTACACTGACTCTGTGGTGCCCCCACCTACTGAATGGCCAAAAAGATGAGCTAATGCTGAAGGTCTGAACTTGGGCTCAACGTGTAGCAATATACTGAGCTACCTTTTTACTACAGCATTGGCCAAATAACACTGTTCAAAGGGGATTACTCAAAACCATTTTTTTCTAATTTAAATCAAAATAATGCCAGCAATTAGTGCACCCTAGTGCAACTGTAGTAGTGTGCGCAGTATGCATTCAAAGAATACGAAGTGGGACAAGAGCGGTAAGGCACAGTTCTTGCTAGAAGAGAACCTGTTTGTGTCCCATACTTTGAAGAGAGGTTTGTAAGAATTCATTCTAGTGTAATGACTACCCTGGTAATATTGCCAAGAGCAGTGACTGGACGAGTTATTTAACCCTTAATAAAGTTCACATAAACTAAAGTTTCCAGATAAAGGTGAGGGAACATAACTTTTTCAAAATGCTTTTCTGAATTTTATATCCAGGAGTCATTTTTCATAGTTCACAAAGGTAACAACCATCCTGGTCTTTCTAATTCTCTGGGCCTGTTTACATTCCTGCAAATCTTTTCACAGCTGAGCAGAAAGAGTGAATATTTTGATATGTACAATAAAAAGCATCTGATATAGACCAACTATCCAGGCAACATAATCACAGTTCCGATCTATCTACAACTCTGATTTACAAGACACAAGCCATCACACAAGAACTACTTTATATCAGGATACAATAAAACAATAAAATTCAATGCTGCTTGTAAAATTTGTACAAAACCTTGGTAGATAACTGGAAACAGACATGTTACCCAGTAGAAACAGGTCTACTTATACAGTTGGTTGCATAAACAAAACAGATGTATAACCTATTCAAACTACTGCCAGTCCTGCTCACAATGCAGTCTGATCATACCAGTCATAGGAATTATCTGCATGGGCTGTGCAAGGAGACTACAGCCAGATTATGAAGAGATTTATAAATTTTGAGGCCAGAAGGGACAATTATGATCATCTAGTCTGATCTGCTACACAACACAGGCCAAAGACCCCCACGTGACAATTCCTGCATCAAAATTGTAACTACAATTTGAACTAAAACATACTTCAGTTAGACATTCTGTTTTGTTTTAATCACAGCAACGAAGAAGAATCCAAAGTATCCTTAGGTACACAGTTTGACTGGTTAATTACTCCTACTATTCAAAACGTATACCTCATTTCTAACTTGAATTTGTCCAGATTCTGCTTCCTACTACTGAATTGTGTTAAACTTCTCTCTGCTAGATTAAAGCGATTTGTTTAAATCAAAAATCTGCTCCCTAAGAAATGTACTTGCAGACTGTAAACTGCTCACCTGTTCATCTTCTCACTCTCGAGTGGAACACTCTTCCCAAATTTGTCAGTGTCTTTCTACATTACGGGTACTCACTTAAGCTTTGATGAAATTTCCACTTGATATTGTTCTTCTTACACAGTTAAAGACTGTGTTTATACCTATAGCTACAGCAATCAACGAAAAGCTCACATTTTGTTCTTCTCTACCATAATCCTAGGCCTAGTTCATCAATGTCTCCATTATTTGTTCCTTTACATCTTGTTAATTTAAAATTCATGTTGTTCAGAGAGCCTACTTGACTAAGTTACTAATCAGTCTGTCCCTATGATTTTTATGATTTCACCACTTCCGCGTCATTGGCAAATTTTCTCAACAGTGATTGTATATACTCTTCCAAATAATGATGAAATACCAAATAGACTAAGTGAATACACTGCTGGTGGAACTGCAGGTCTATGTGCTACTTTGTATGTATATACTGTTATTTTATTTAACAATGTGACATAGAAAGAATTACTTTCACAAGTTTATTTTATCAAAAAGTCTTTTATCAACTAAATATCAGCAACTTTCACAGAGCAACTTGATGAAACTTAGTTTCATAAAATACATTGACTGGCACTAATTGTGCTAACAATCCTTAATTATTTACAAAATTAATTCTGTAATTTTACCTGAAACTGATGTCAGGGTAGCCCATTTATAATTTTTGAGATCTTAATATTCTCTCTTTTGGGAAATACTGGAATAGCTTGAGCTTTTTTACTACTACCAGTGCTTTGGAACTTCCTCCATGCTGCAAGATGTGTTTTTTTAAAATCAACTTTAATGATTTGGAGAGCTATTCAGTCAATGTTTTTAATACTTTCATGTACAAGTTATCCAGTCTTACTTACTTTAAAAACATTAAAGCATAGTGGGCTACAGCATAACATTCTCACTACTTACTGACAGAACTGAAGTATAACATCATTGGAAAAGACTTCTGAAGTCAGCATGCTTCTTTCTGRCCAAAGGGCAGTGGATTATTTAATCTTCTCTATATGGCTGATAATTTTTTATCCATTCTTGTCCAGTATTAGGAAGAGAACACTTGTTAAACCAGCCAAATACACAGAATTTTTTCCTACTCTCAATAATGCTACTAGCCACATACACCTGTTTACTGTTACCTTTAGTTTCCCTTATCAAATCCCTGTACTTCTTGTCAGTTTACCCTTACTGCTGTGAACATCTTTATTTAATTCTTCATAGTTATAGTTTTTAAAAAATCTGTAATGAATCTTACACTTCCCTTCCCCCTTATTTGTTTTTTTAGCAAGACTTCTGAAGGAGTTTGCATGGTGACTATGCCTCTTGAGCCCTCCTGGTGCTGCTCCTCAGACTAGCAAGGTCTCTGCCCCGGCGTAAGGACCCCACCACCCGCRCTTGCCCTGGCAGCCAGCACTGGATTTGTGACAGTCACTCAGAGACAATGTCAGTTGCAATTTGATCCTATATATTTGTAAACGAGATATAGTTTTCTTACATGCAAAGCAAATGAACTCAAATATCTTATAATTCCAGCGAATAATGCTTAATGAAAATATTGAAAACATTTTATAGCATTTTTTATTTTACCATTGAAACAGTTATTGATAACCTATTTTATCCATTGTGCAGTAGATATTTTAGAAATGAATTGCTGTATGGTTTAATTAGTTCATTATTATGCCTATTCTTACATGGTAATTTCTTTTATCATTCTAATCATTCACTTCACACTTTTTAAACCAAATGGAATATCAAAGGTTCTGTAGGATTATTTTTGGATCCTGCACATGTTTCACCATACAATTAATCTGTTTGTCAGAAATACTAGTTAACTTCTTCTCTTTACTACTTTCCTTTACTAGCAATTTTTCTCTATTAAATAAGATGGAAATACCCCTAACCCATAGAAGGAAAGATTTTTGATGCTTTGGACTCAGCCTACTAATTGTTTTCTATTTTACACTAGGCATTACAGTAAAATATCTGAATTTTTATAAAGTTTTATAATTGAATATATCCATTTATTTACATCTCATCTACAATATTTATTTAGTCTTTCTACATGTCTTTACTTAGTTAAAACACAGAGAGATAAATATGGTTGTTCCTTTGCAGGGAAGACTCAGTACATTAATATAAACTGTACACTAATTCCCCCAAAGCATATATATATGTTGTAAACCTGAAGACTTTTTACACAGCTGCTTATTGCTAAACAGTGCCTTGTCCAGAAGGGGACAATCTGTGTCTCTAATTGCTGTCACTGAAGCTGAGATTCATTATGTGACTTTCCCATTAAAATGTGAGCATTAATTTGTATAATGAAATATCACCCACTGCAGTGTTCATTAGCCATGCCCTACTGTATACTGCACATTGTTAGCTACCTAGAAACTGTAGTTAATTTCACTAATGGATATTTCCCTACTTAGTGTTTGGTAGGAAATTTATACTGTAACATTACCTCTTAAACTTTTAAGGAAATTTAAATTCAATCAATTATTTTCAACAAAAGTTTGGGATGTCATTAAGACAGGAGAAAAGGCATGCTGCACAATGTTAAGGATAGGAAATCTGGAGAAATCTAGAGAAATGAGAAGTCCTTTTCATCTTAGAAATGTAAGAATAAAGGATGTTCAATACCAAAATTGTCTCCTCTTGGAGCACACATACCCATTTTCCTTAATTATTCATATTGCTCATCCCACTACAAGCGCCTTCAGAGAATGGCAACAGGCAGTCTTTTTTTAGGAAGAAAATGTGAATTGAAATCATTTAAAATAGCACTATTTTTACTGTATTTCACCAGTTCATCTAAGCAAGTTTTAAAATTGGCCAGTCACATTTCCCAAGGAAAATGCAGTAACACTATACAATGTCTATAACGCATCTAATGCACAGTCTATTGACACAGCCCTGCAGAGCCTTTTCTCCCCATCCCTCTCTGTCTTAGGTGCCCTTGGTTTAGCACAACCCAAACCTTCTTTAGGACTATAGCCTGTTCATGTATATTATTCTGTTTTCATTACTCAAGGGATTTGATTCTGCTGGACATGCTGGCAATATACCTCAGCACCTAATGACCACACAAATCCAAACTGGTCTAAATCTGCAGTACTACTAACTTGAGGTGCTAGATGGTAATCTGAAAACCAGTCCCTGCATAATTTTTGCTTGTCAAAAGTAGAATGTAAGAAATTTTAATTTTTTATACGTAACCATGTCTGTGCTGTACAGAGGCCCAGGCACGTACAGCAAAAACTACATGCATCAAATTCATTTCAGCGGGAATTGAGAGTGCTCAAGAATAAACAGAAGGTGCTCAGCTCCTTGAAGGATGTAACCCTAACTTGCTAGCTTCGGAAGGGAAAGAAAAGGAAACACCGGACACTTCTGCAGATGAGTCTGAGATGCTTAGACAGTTTTCTTTCTCACAAAGTCTGAGCACCTCTGAGCCTTCCATGTAATAACCTTCATAGCTGTATTAGCACTATTTTAAACAGGAAGCTGAACCCCGAAGTGGCTAGTCCACTCATGTCTACCGTGAGTTAAAAACGGAATCCAGTTTTCTCTTTTCCTGGACCAACGTCACAACCACTAGACCCTCCATCACTGAGACTGCCCTGGAGCTCTTAAGCTACGAATCACACTGTTCTTCCCTGTTAGGTTGGAAACAGAGAACAAAAGAAATACAGTAAAGGAGAAATATGTGAGTGTGCAGCCATAACGAGGCAACTAAAATCATTACAGAATTCAACTGTCTACCCAAACATATTCTACCTTATTAATAACATTAACTTTGAATTTTTATACTTTATCTACTTTTCCTCTCTAGACTCCTTTGGGGWTATATGAGTATGGGGAGGACAGAATGACATGAAATTGTAACTATATTCAATTATTATTCTTGATGGCATCTGTTAAAAAAAAAACAGAATTTTCAGATTTATTTTCCTTCATGGTTTGGATAAGTTCTTGATCACTATAATTTTAGAAATGGGACCAAATCCTTACTTTGGGTGGTACTACCCTACCACTTTAATGGAGTCTCTTTCTGAGTTCAACTAGTGCATACACATACTTTGCCCCCACTGCTGCATCTCTTAGCACAGAGAGGTCGTGCAAGTTGACATAGGCAGTTTGAAGGAGCAGGATTATGCAGCCCACCTCTATTCACTGGTCAGCATAAGTCAGAGGGCTGTGGGGAATTCTTTCTTTCTAATTTGTAAGCCATGCGGCCCGAGAACATTGTGCACTGCAATTCCTTCCTCTTCTCTCAGGATCATGCAAAGGCACTCTCTTCCTTCAACTGTTTTCAGAGCAAGAAGGAGAAGAAACTCTGATTTTATGTAAGCATGCCCTTTTTCATACAGGAACACTCAGACATCATATCTTACTATCACTCCTTAAAGTTCTTGCTGACTGAGTAGTGTTCAGGTAGTTAAGAAACCTCTACAACTCCATGCTGGGACTCAACTGAGCATGCTAAATAAAACTCTATTTTTTTCCTGGTAAAGTTCATTTTAGGGTAGTGAACTACATGGAAACTAATGCTCAGCTGTCAAGAAGGTAGGAATCCTAAAATATCCAAGGGAATAAAAAAGCAACCCAAGCCACTGGCTAATTCTCCTAAAACAGAGGCTAGCTTCCTCTTCTGGATTTTGAAAAGGCTCCCCTAGCTTTTTGGGGTCAATTGCYACAGAAGCACCTCCTGGTTGGATCAGACCTTGGGTCTTGCCTTGGCACGCATACCAAACCAACCTACTTGTGTGCCTCCAAACACACAGATGTTCGAAGGAACCTGACTTCTGCTGAACTGCTTGAGCTCRTCTCTAACAAACAGGTGCTGTGAGAACAAGAACAGTAATTGAGTTAATGTAGTGGAGAAACACAGTAAAGTGTTTTTTTATCAGTCAGTTATACAATCCAGGCATATAATAAAGACAGAGTGTGACATCAATACAGAGTTTCCTGCTTTTTGTAAGTATTAACTAACCAATATTTGTTTAATAACTGGTATCTATTACCTCATTTCCATTTACTGCAAAGCAACTTAGCTTTTATTAAATAAGTCTAGTAATTTGCCAATTTACATGTTTATAATATTTATTATGATTATTTCTAATATGTAAAACACTGCTCCATTTAGACATACTCTTGTCATTATTTACAAATACTTTGTTCTTAACTTAATGGAAATTGATCTTTATCTATTTTAAAATTATAATGCCTTTTAAGTATATCACAAATGTTGTTTCAACAGCTTGTATGATGTTTTCATAATTTTTGTTATTTTACATATGGCTTATTTTTTCTTGTTTTAATTTTATTTAGTCAATTTTAATATGTAATTTTAATGGCATATTTCTACTGCAATTAATTTACTTTCCATTAGTTCTAAGCCACAGATATCAAATGCATGATCACTGCCATCTTTAAAATAACAACCAAATGACCACTATACCATAAAGCAAAAGGGAGAGATGAGTATCTTAGGCTATTTTAAAATATCTTCCATTACATTCTTTGTTAGTAAAAAAAAAAAAAAAAAAAAGATTATTTAAAAATTTGTAGTTACAAGATTATTTTCCAATACAATAACCACCATTTATTTACTATTACTTAATTAGAGAGCACACAAATAGTAGTTACACTGTGTTTCACTGTTTCTGCAAAGACCAACATATTGAAAAGAATAACCTTGTCCAAAACTGTTAGCAATTCAAACAGACAAACTACATTACGGGCTAAAGTTTCAAATTCAGATCAAACCATCATGGTCAACTCCACTCCACAATCCAAAGAAAGAGAAAAATATAATAAATAAAATGTTCCATTTGTTCAACTAATTTTCTTCTTTAAATAATTTTCAACCTTCGTTTTCATTTTTCAACATCAAGCCTCGCATTTGCACACTCAATATTAAAGTATTACATCTGTGCAAACACATAGGAGGGACATAGTTGCATTTTTGGGTAGAGAAGCTTATCTGCTATTTCAGTGAAGTAAAAATAAACAGTGACATTCATTAAGTAGGAAACAGTTGAGTTTATTAAGTAGGAAGTACTAATAGAGGAAGTACTGCAAAGTGTTTCTTTATGCAATTTATTTTGTCCATTGATTAAAAAGCGGCAGCAAAAATTCTGAAATTCTTTAGAAAAGGTTTGAAAAGAAAATCCTTCTTCAATTCCACTGTGCACTATATTTTTTTATAAAGAGAAATATCTTAAATCTCCAACTCTGTAAACTTTCCAGAAGCCTCCTACAATACCTAAGACTTGGAATAAAACAGAATCAATGTGGCTTTAGTCACATATGAATTTCTAGTGATGTCCATGGGACCTAAGGATATAAACATCATATGTTAGATTTTAATTATGGAATGTGCAAGCCTTCTTGAACATACACTGAATGTCTATGAGAATTCCAGGCTGCACACGTGTGTTTGTTTTTAAACAAAAATGGTGTTATAATTTAGAGTGTGGTTACATTTTTTCAGTATGCCAGGCAGTCCACCTGATGAGTGATGTACCAAAATAATGACAGAACCCAGATCCGTAGTGGATCTCAATAGGGCAGAAATGCTGTAATACATAGTAAAACAGTAAATCTGCTGAGTTCTAATGCAAAAATGCTGATCTCTGAAGTATTCATAGGAACCAGGGAGAGGTTAAAAATGAGCATGTTAAATTGAACACAAATAGTAACTCTGAGCAAAACATACAGAATCCCTAAGTAGATGGTAAGGAAGGCCTTTGAAGCAGTTAGTACAACTAAGCCTGAAACCAATAGGCTTATGTCTATTGAAGGACAAGGGTAATTGAAGGAAACAGTGATGAAGCAGGGAAGGAGACAGAAATAACATTAACTGGGAAAAGATGATTCTACGAAAGTGGTCTTTATCCAATAACACACTCCTTGTGCGTTTATTTAAGATGGTCATGTATCTTCCTCAGAAAGCTTTCTCCAACTAATGAGTCCAGGAGTTGAGACTCCCAGCCACACACCAYGCTCCCCCCACAACACACACACTGCATGTGCCGACGGCGCTCCGCTTCTCGTGTTCCTCTCACCTGTGTGTATTCTCAAGTGGACCTTTAAGTGATGTGACGTTCTGAAAGTTTTTCCACAATATGGGCAGTCTTTCATGGCAGAACCAAGGCTCCTGTCTCTCAGTAAAGCTGGCTGCTGGACTCCTACAGATCTCCCAGCTTCTTCTCCAATGTCTGCAACACAGAAATGTTCTCACATCACTTCAGCACATGTCAGAAGTTGTTCTCACTAAAACTGCTAACACAACACAAAGTTAAACATGTCAATACTACACCTGTCTATTTCATTCTTTAAAACTGACAGAATGCTGACAATTCATGTATTTTCTTGTTATTCTCTTAAATTATTTCATCTTTCCTATCATCATTTTAAGCAGCATATGGTACCTTTATATTGAACTGAATTACACAAGAAAAGAAACAGCTGTGTCAGCAGCTGGTTTGATTTCTTCTTTTGCCTAGTTCCTATTAATTTTTCCACTAAAAGTTTTAAAATGTTGCTTTGTTGAATCTATTTAATTTCTAATTATTTCTAAAATCCGTATGTTTTTAGAAGAAAAAAGTTTGCATCAAGTATTTTAAAACCTCCCATTACAACAGAGTTGCAGTAAAAAGGAGGATTGTAACAGAATTGGCAATGCCTACACACAACGAATCAACTTTATTCAGCAACATTTCAGAATTAAAGTTATGATACATGACACTTACTGAGTAACTTAATATTGCAGGAAAGTCAATGAAAAAGCTGATCAGATGAGGGGGGATTCTTTCACCATCTCACCCACAGCCACTGGGTTTTCCCCTTCACTGTTCATAGCTATATTTACTCTTTGCATTTTAATAGAATGGTTGAGACTACAGGACATCTCTCTCTTGATGTAAAGAAACACTGATCCTCAGACATCTTGAATAAGTTGTTATTATTCAAGCAAGCTATGAACAAAATAACTTACAAAAGACTGACATAAAAATTACAAAGATGTAGAGCATTTTTAAAAGGTCATTGTTCAAGACCCAGCTATCATCTTGTATTCACAGGGTCAGGTTTTCACCAAAAATTATCATGGCAAATGTTGACATCCTGAAAAGGATTTACAATGCTGGCGTATCACAGAGATGCAAAACAGATGGATCTGTTAACACACCTGTATGCAAAACCTGAGCTATATGGTTCATGTTAAGGTGAGGAGCATATAGTTAAAATCTGCATGTAGAGTCTTCATTATTTCAACCATAAACTACCGGCTAAAAATGCTCTGTCTCTGCCAGTTTGACACGTAACTAAAGCTGTTAGGAAACAGAGTGCAGTTTACACAGCGTTGCCATTCAAATGGGACTGATGGGACACAAGAAAGACTTAAATATTTGGCTATAATAAAAACAAGTCACACAGTAGCATGGGCCCAAATACGATATTTCTGGAAAAGGTAATACTAACAAACATTTCACTGTTTACTATAAAACGGTTACTCTAAACTATTTTGCTTGAAGTTGAAAGAAGACGATGATAGAGAATGACAAAAAATACTAAAAATATATGTAAAAATGCTTATCTTAGATATATATCTAGTCAAGGTATAGTTAACTATCAAAAAGCAAAAGCTGATAGTTTTCACATCGTATTCTTGCTTAATATTTTCTAATTGGTCTGAGTTAGGTTACAGAGTTAAAGCACAATATTTAAGTGAAAAGGCCAGTAACTGTCATTTTTTTAATTATTCACAAGTATGTAAAGTAACATAATGCAGAGTTTGTCCTTCAAATTCCTGGAAAACATGTATAGGTCACTGCTCTGCAATTCCAAGTTCCCAAAGAGTTTAGATATCCCACTTTTTTTCTCCTCAGAAGATGTATACACTCATGTCTAAACCGCTTTGAGCATAAAAGAATTTCTGAGTGTAAAAAGCATTTTGAAGAGCAAATATAGAATGCATGATGATAAACTACAGGATTTTATTTTAGTTTTCAATAAATACTATATGAACATTATAGATAAATATATAGATAAAGCTAACAAGCCACTCAGGAGGAATATACCAAATAAGTCTACTAGTTATGTTTTGCTATATGTCATTCTAAATGATGGCCTGTTATCCATTTGCCTTTTATCTTTCTATCTAGAATATGTGTGGCCCAATAAAAAAGAATAAATTTGTAAGATAAACAGCTCGCTTTCCAGATTTAAGAGTCTAATTTTCACTTTACACAAAATTGAATTTTTTCAAGGCAGAGAGACGAGGGAGTTTACTCTAGCAGTAATCCCTCTGAAAAAGCAAACTGAAAACAACAATGAAGCAAAGAAAGATGTGGGTGGTCTGAAGAGCTTTCTTTTAGATTTAAGTAGACATACAGTAGATAGCTCTAAAGGCTTTATTCCAACTGGGGCCTCACCTTGAAGAATTTTTCTTCCCACAGTGAAAGCATTCCTAAAACTTTAAAGCTGAGCTGAGGGGTTTTCTTTTGAATTCCTCTGCCTACAAAGCCCACCGAAGTGCTGGAGGCCATCGTTACCTGAATGAACAGCTTTACAGCTAAGTTCTTTTATTTCAAACAGTGAAAAATCACGTTTAAGGCTGCTGTCTTTCCCATCAAATGCTACTCCATCTTCTTTCTAGGCTCATTTTTGCAAACCTGTTCGTCAAGGAACTTAAGTTTAAGATTTCTTAACTTTAAAATGCTCTTAAGTCTCACTGACTCTGCCACCCAGTTACTCATGCTGATTCTCTTAAAACAGTGTATAGAAAGCTAAGGGAAAAAAAGTGATATAGAAAAAGGAAAACGACCTGCAAGGAAAGAGTTAAGAAGCAAACCAGTGGATATAGACTAAGTCAGCAACAGTATGTAGGGAATGAAAAATCTTCCTCAAAGATCTTTACCAATAACCATTTTTTCTAAACCTCAAATGTGCCCTTTTCTCCTACTGTTGACATCCCCTTCCTAAGTAGAAACTCTCAGTTATGTCAAACTGTGAAACTGTGATAACGTTTTACAGACCTACAGAGCTAGGATTAGCCCCACCAAATTCATTTTATTTGTGACTTACTCAGAATTTGAGCTAAGGTTTTTGGGCTGCTGAAGTCCAAGGATAAAAGAACAGGAAGGAAACAGGAAGGAGAGAGAGCAAATACTTATCTGACAGTCATTGTAGTTCCCTGAGTTATGTGGTCTACATGATGTGCACTTGACATACATGAGATTAGACTGCTTTTTTGCTGTCTACTTCCATTATAGGCATGTGTCCTGAATGTMTTCCTGCCCATCTCTACCTTTTCTGATTCAATACAGGAAAAAAACAGAACAGAGTATAAAATACAGTAAAGAAGTACGTTGTAGATATAAGGCTTCTGAGTCTTCTACCTGAACTTACTCAAGAGGAGCTTTTCTTCTGTTTTGAAGGCATCTGTTTCAGCAAAAGTCACAGGTCAGAGGGCAAAATACACTACGCAATTCTATATATGAAACTGGTCTTTATATGAGAGTAAGGAGAAGGCAACTGTGAGACCTTCAATCTGTATACACGTTCTATGTGGTGAGCAGGTGGATCTATCTCCTTGCACAGGACATGAAGAAAATTCAGCAGCCCATGAAAGACGTGCAAGGTATGGTATGACATGTACATCTGASGCATGTTCTTGTGCACCTCAGCTGATCATAAAGTCACGCTTCTGCACCTTCTTACGTGATAAATCATAACAGCTCACCTCAAGCTGAGCACCATTACTTATCGAATCTGTATTTTGGACAATGCGGATTCTTCAGTGGTAACCTTGAACTACACAACTATGAAAAGCAACAGCCCATCCCAAGAGTAGAGGCTGCAGCTAGCTCACCCAGTTACCCAAGTATGTCCCTACATCCACCTGGATTCTATACCTTAATTGAACAGTAAAAATATCTAGGCCTGGACAAATATTCTTGATAGCTTACAGATGGCAACAATCTCCTACCAAGGACTCAGACACATTAGCAACTTACTTCATCTTAGAGAGTTACGCTCCGTCAGCTGTGCACTTAATAACTGACTGCACACATGTTCTCAGTCTGGGACAAACGCAAGGAAGCAAGTTAGCTTAAACATTCATGTCAGAAGGTGGTAATTGGCTACATAACCAAAGAGTCGATTTGACCAAAATTAAGTGTGATCAAATCTGTTTGTTACATAAACAGAAATGAAAAGTTAAAGAGATCTGTAAGATCAGCATTCGCAGAGCTAGTCGTACATCAGGCAGATATCAAGTTCTCAGGAGAAGAGGGACAACAAACAACATTCCTCTGTCTAGTATGGAGAGAGCCAGTGTAGTGCTGAAGACTGCTTGCAAGTGTCATGTGTTACCTGAAAGGGAGACTTCCCCACTGCCAGGTAGCCTCAGTAAACAGTCTTGAGCCTGTAGCACTTCTACAGTAGCAAGTTAAAAGAAAGCAAATGAGAAGCACAGTACTGAATTAATTTCTACAGCAAATATCTTACTGGGTATCAGAAATGATCTATAATCATGGACATAAATGTCCTAAGTAGAGGGACAGGACATTACAGAGGCATAGTGTTAACTTCAGTATATGTTTCTAAAAAAGAGAATACAAATTTATGTGGATAATAAACATGCATACCTGAAACGGAAGCTATCCAGTCAACCACTTGAAGTACAAAAATATTATCTGAAATTTCCATGTATTTTCTTTAAGACTGGTATACTTGTTTGGGATCAATCTATAAACCTGATTAGAAAAGGATTGGCTGCTTCTATAAAGACAAAAATGTTTTCAGTTGGTTAGGTAGCAGCACTGACTTGAGTCACGTTAGTAGGCAAATTTTCAAAGGAGCAGCTACATACATGTCCTGTAAATTTTACAAGAGCATTTATTTGCTGCATGCATGTGAAATCGCAGGGATTCTCAAAGAGGTACTTTCATGTTCAAAGGAACTAAACTGCAGTCCTCATTCAGTCTAAATTATCAGTGAAGTCAGTTGGAATCTGTCAACAGTAGGATTGCCAATTAAGTCAAAAACAGTAAATCACATGGAAAAGGTAATGAACTCACAAAATTGGTAATCACACATATACTGTGTGTTTTTGTTCTTGTATATTTTTCAGATATTTTTAAAGATCTCTTTGAAAATATGTCCAGAAGCCTTTAAAGCTGCATATCATCCCATGTTTTAATATCTTTCTGAAATTCAAAGTATTTGTAGTTTTGTAGAACTGCCTTTAACAGTTAATGAAATATGGAGCTACATGAAGTGGTAGTGACCATGGTTACTTTTTAAAGTTCTATACACCACTCAGATTAGTTCCTTGTGTGCATAACTACTTATTTTTGCAGGAAAAAGTATATTCTGAACCTAATGCCAAGAAGGGAGTTAGAAGATATTCAAAATTTTAATTCTGTCATTGCTTCCGTCTTTACGAAAGTATGCCTGGACTTTGACCACCTCTTTCCTTGGGACACCATATAGGATACAGAAAGTTTCTGGGAAAATATCCTTTATCCTTTTTGCCTATTCCTTAGAGTTTGAATAATATTGAAAACAGGGCTATAATTAAACATATTTTTAAGCTACCTAAGGTACTTTGATTTAATAAGTCTAAATGTAAATGAGAATAGAATCCAGCCCAGTGCTTATAATCTGAAATTAGAATCCTATTAGCAGATGTTACTATACATTTTGCTAGTGAAGTTCATGACTAAAATGAAATAGTCTAATATTACTGAATATTCYAGTTATATTTTAGGCCTCCGGAAAGAGTTACTAACGTCTTAGGTCAGAAACAACTTGCTGTCTCTATTGTTTCATCAAGGATTTAGGTTTTCCAATGACCATATATGGGAATCTTAAACTGTTAGGCATTAATATGGATTGGCAGAGAATTTGTTTAACAGAGCTATTTTAGAAGAGAATTGGAAAGGAGGCCTACTAGTGAGAAAGCAGCATTCACATTGTTTGTATTATTAGAAATAAAGATTATACTAAAGGTTCCACTGGTAAATAGGAAGACACCACTTGCGACATCAGACTTCCCACTTAGTCCTCTGAATCGTACAGGAAACAAAAGGCACGAACTGCTCTGCCTGTGCTACCAGTTAGTGCATTAGCAGATTTAAATTTAAACTAAAAACTAGAAACTAAWCTAAACTGAGGTAAAATGCTCCCATCAATTTCTACACAGTAAGATGTGCAACATCTACATGTGAGCACCTGACAGCCATCGCCAGTCCCTCAGGCCACAGGGCAGCTACGTAAGTGCTCCTTGGAGCACAGGAGAAGGGGAGCCCAAATATTCAAAGCAATTTCTTAGTAACAGGTAGGCTGGTGACTTGGGGACACCAGACACACCTTACTCATACTTTAAACACATGACACACGACGAACACTTTGCACATCACTACTGCATACATGCAGACTGCAGCTATATTTTAGTGCTTTTCACTGTAGCATGCATTCCGAGAAACATGCAACAGGCGGTATGTACACACAGCACAGAGACATCAATAGACACTTTACCAAAATTAAGCTTTTGTTTATCACAAAATGTTGCTTATCCTCTTTTTTCATTTTAATCAAATACCCTGCAGACTTCTTGGAGTTCTTAGTAGTTTTACTTTTCACTTTGTTCTAAATGTTTAAAACCTTTTAACATAATCAAAGTCCAAACACAGTTTCAGAGTACATCTTTTTAGCTGTCTGATTTGTTTGAAGAATTCTGTGACCCAAAGAGACAAAAAATCAGATGCAGTACTTGGAAAATATGGTTATTTACTTGTTATTAACTTACAGAGCTCAATTTGGCCTTAAAGTTATGTACATTTAAAGAAAATGATTTTTTGGAGATAGCACTTTTTCCAGAAAGCTTTTTATGATATGCTTTTTAAAAAAATAAAAACAAAGAAGGCATCTTAGGCACATTGCAATGTATTTCATCTAATAGTTGGCAAGAGGAAAGTCCCAGATGAACATTGGCCTGTGTCTTTCTCTTTAACCAGCTGAGTGATCCAAGCTTTTAATAAAGCTGTTCCAATTATTGTAAAAGTCATCTAGTACCTTATAGCCACAAATATTGACAGTTTATTGCACAATGCATTCATGACATTTGAAGGTCACATCATACATAATACATAAACTTTTATAAAAGTGTCTGGAACAAAGAGATACATGATCAGCAATTACATCTTACCATTTTAGGGTATGATTTTATACTTATTCAAGATGAAATACTGTATGAAATGCAACTTGTTAATAAAATACAAAATAGTTCATCTTCTTTATTTATTGTTTGAGTAATCAATGATAGAGCTCAGTTGTGCAAAACAACAGAATGCAGTCCATGCCCCAAGAAATTACAGCTAAATATCATTATTCTGCAAACCATCACACATATTCTTAGCTCAGCATAGAAAGAAAGAAAGCTTAAAGCTTTAATCTTGCAACTGTATACCTCTCTAACCCAAACAAATTCAATGACGCTCCAACATTCAGATCTGAATCTGATCTTTCCATGTTATTGTAATATTAGTTTGATAAAAGTGAATTAAAATGAAACTGAGAACAGTGTCTGAGAAATGTTTGAAATGTGCACATGCAAGCACACCAAGCACCTTTAGCCTGTCTCCAAAGCACGACTCTTAGGACCATTCCAAAATCACTCACACATGCACACAGTATAATTAAAATGTGTACGTTGCAATTTATGCAGTCAGACCTGTGCACAATCTTTCACCAAAGACAAATGCCAGAAATACAAAGAATATAGCCATGAGAGTGCTTCTCTTTGGTTAAACAGTCTTTGCTTTTAGGACATTACTACTGGGTCTTGGGAAATTCCAGCTATCTACTGAAAGCTGAGGTTTCAGCAAATAACCACAAACTGCTATATTGTTCCCTTCAATACCACCTTTGCTAGTTTGTTTCAAATTCTTACTATCTTCTTCACTAAGTCCTTGGCATGCAAGACTCTYGAACTGCGCAACTTGTTCACTGGCTTTTCAATTCTGCTACTCCAGTATCATGGCTTCAACATCCCATTTCCTTTTTCTGAGTGTTTGGATCAAAGCTGTCCAGATCCTAAATCGTCGAGTTTGCCAGATGAAGTTCATGAAATTCCACTAGACTAGTATAATCTTTCCACAGGAAAAATTGATGCTTTAGAACAGGATGTACTTCATCATTCATCAGTACACTAGATCTGTTTGCTATCTTGAACATAAGATTAGTTACTCTCAACGATTAGCTTTTGCTTGTTCTTGCTTTCTTTGGAAGTACACATCTGAGCTGCAAGAAACACCTTATTGTACCTCTCTGTACAGACCATCTATTTTCATAAGCAAAACAAACACTTATTCTTTGGAGCAGCTATGCTGGGTTTAAATCTGGCTCTCAGGTGTACTCACTTGGTAGTTTGCTAATGTTCTTTATGTCTTTTCTCCTCAAAGTTTACGCTGCTGTTCRCTGATATTCCTGATAGTGATGTCAGTTTGCAAACTTTCCATACCACTTAGCTTTTCATGTTTTTCTTTTTTTCTTTTTCTTTCTTTCCTTCTAAAATAGTCTTAGAATATTCTGGATCCTTACCCCATGCCAACAGTAGTCGGTGATTCTCATGTAAGCCTGTTGGTCTCACCAGTTTTCTTACCCAAATCCTTGACTCACCTGAGTTAGATTTGATCCTGACTAATAAATCTGAAATGGGCACTGGATTGCTGACCAGACAGGACTTTTCGTACTTCATACAGACTGTTTACTGCTTTTGGACAAAATTCCAGTGGGGAATCTAAACAGAGAAGCCATCCAACTGGACCATCATTTGGATTTGTATGTGTTATTTGTAGGCAGGTGTTCGKGTACCAGATGGCCTTAAAGCCCATACTACTCAGGTTATAGCAGCTTCTACAGGCTGTCTGCATCATATTCCCATCTCTGAGATTTGCAGAGTAGCTACAYGGAGCTTGATAAACACTTTTACCTCACATTGCTCTCCTGATGCCAAGGCTAGTTCAGATATCCAATTTGGGAGAGTTGCCTTATAGTCCCTCTTTAATTAAGTACTCCTGATCTCCCACTCCTGGGATGGATTGCTACTGCTGATTAAGCTCCAGAAGTAAGGATCTGTGGAGGCAATTTCATGAGGGAGAAAATGAAGTTGCTAGCTAATCAACTAAAATAACCATTCACCAGACTTCTGTAAAAGAATATATTGCCTTCTCCTTGCTCCACACTTACCTTGTTTCTTCCACATTTTAGTATCACTATGTAACAATAAACCAAACTGGTATGGTGTACTTCATTATGACCTCTATCTTGTTCCTAAACTTCACATGTGAGAAATTTAACCAATTACAGTATGTGGATTACAGTATGTGGAAAATCCAAGACAGAGTAAACAAACTGTAAGCAAATTGGTGAATCAGGATGAAGAGTGGTATTGAACCCATTTTCTCTAGGTTCCTCCACTGTGCCCAACCATGTTGACTCTGTAAGATTTTCAAAAATACAAATTAACACTGTACATCATATCATTTTCAAAGTCCATTAATGTCTTTTAAAATCTTCTGAGTAGTTGTATGGAAATATTTTATGACTACATTGTTTCATTTTGAGTTGCCGAGCTTAAACAAACACCCCAAAAGCAAACAGATCAGTTTTCCAAGTCTGAACCACTTGCATACATTGTAAGTAGGTCTCAAGGCATCAGATACTAATACAGAAGCTTCTGCACACTATCGATTAAAAAAAATCTTTTCGCTATTTTTATCTTATGATAGGGTGCCAAAAGCAGSGCAACAGTCTGGGCAGCAGATCATCAGAATTTTATAAAAATTCATTCTAATTAAATAAAATGTAAATTTTTCATGGGAGTATCTTTCTGTAGACCCCAATAGGAAAGAAAAAAACCAACAGAATCAGTCACATAAATATAAATCTACAGATTAAAATAGCTAAATTAATAATTTTCCCATCAACAAAATGAAAAAAATTAGAAGACTGCCATTCCATTTACAGATTACTGATTACAAAAGCACTAATAGAGCCACCAAAAAGTGAATAATGTCACAGTGTGTGATACAACTTTTGACAGACTATGATAGTATTGACATTTTCAATACCTACATCTTCTTACTTWATACTTTTCAGTGCTGCTTTAAACTGAATGACTGCTTTGAACTAATACAAATATCTTTCTTTTCTTCCATTTAACCTTTCTTGTACAATTTCCAACCTTCTTTCCCCATTTCAAGAAAAATGAGCTTTATTTGAAGAAATACTATGAGCAATTCTGAGCTGCTCAATGTATTCTACTAGCACCATTTTACTATAAACAAAAAAAGAAATCTGTTCATTACATGACTTCTGTTGTAACAGAAAAGTATTGATTAAATTCAT
This sequence comes from Rhea americana, assembly GCF_003343005.1. Taxonomy (NCBI): domain Eukaryota; kingdom Metazoa; phylum Chordata; class Aves; order Rheiformes; family Rheidae; genus Rhea; species Rhea americana. The sequence goes on from NW_028186150.1 coordinate 2,583,644, forward strand.
TACTTCTAATCTTGAGAAGGGATCCTTTAAGTGTTCAGTATTTTTTACTCATTGTTTTAGCAGTGTGTTGTCAACATACTGGAACTCGGATGTCTTTAAACTCAGCATCATATGAATTGGCTCATTAATCTTTTTATACTAACAATGTATCTCAAAAGGTACACTAGTAGGTACACTAGTAGCCATGTTTTGTGTAATAGCCTTCAAGTACACTAATACTATAACATGTTTGTCTCGGGCAATAAAGATATAAATTGCTGCACATGCAGCTGATATATCAATAATMCTATTCCCATTTTCTATTATGAAAAAATATATGTATTTTTAATCTAAACTATCCTGGCAATGAAAAAGAAAGAATACTATTTTAAACACACTCTCCTCTGATTTAGCTGAGCTTGTGGTAATAACTGGTTTAGGCATAGGCTTCAGTATGCTGGAATGATCCTGAAACTAATTTTGCATGTGTTGGAGTTGGACTGTGGCCACACACGTCAGTATGCTGGAACAGAGTTATCTAAATCCTGAGCCTTATTTTACATGTGCTGGTGTTGGACTGTGGCCCTGCAATCTTTTAGGTCTCCATCTGCACATATGAAAGCCAGGGTGTGCCCAGCCACCCTAGCTACTGCTCACTGCTTTACTTCCCCAGGTCTCTTCTGAGCTCAGTTCTCAAAAGTCAGAGACTTGCAACTTCCCTATCATACATCAGGGTCACTGGGCACTCTTCAAGTCCTTGTACTTCTCATTAATTTGCCTCTAAAGTGTCTTTGCTGCCATGGCTGGCCTTTYTCAGCTTATCACATTTCTTCTATCGCTGCTATCCTAGACAGTTATCATGTCCCACATCGCTGACAAGAAGTACCAACCTTTCAGACAGATGGTTCCTCAGATTCAGTGCATTTACAATTTCCTCTTTCAATACTAGGTAACACAGCCTACTCATTTTAACAAGCTAGGAAGATTGCAGCTCCCAGACTTGCTGAAGGCTTCTCAGCATGTCCTAGACTGCTAGTGTTTTCACTGAAACCATTGTTCAAAGTGATTTAAAGATCAGACAGTCCAGTCAAAAGCTAGAAGTTGTTTTCTTCTAGGAAAGGGGACAAGAAATGAAACAATCAGATACTTGGAAGTCATGTTCATCCAAAAACACAAGAAACATTGGCTGTCCATGAATTGGGAACACCAACACAGAGCCAACCACGGACTTTAAAAAATACAGGTAGCTGTACAAAGCTCTTATCATTACCCTAATGTGAAACGGTAACTTGGAAGGACTTAGTCTGACTGCAGCATGGTAGAAAGTTATTGCATACTTCCTCCCACTTGTTTACAGTTCCTCCATATTTGTCCATTAAATATGGATTTTAACTCATCAGGATCATCAGTAAAATGAGGAGGCAATTCAGACTAAATTAYTTGGACTCACATTCCTCTACCTGAAATTAATAATATTTTGTCTAGATGGAGCCTATCAAACTGAGAAAAAAAAATTTCACAGTAAGGTCAGAACGACACATTCAAATGAAGATCAGGCATTTTTTCTGTGACTAGTCTGACTCAAGTTAGTCTACTAGCTCTCTCAGAGACAAGGAAGAATTASTTTGAAAGAAGAAGGATTGTTCCATCCCTTAACTAATTAGTTGTGCACTTTTCAGATTCTGTTTCTTCAATTTCCAATAAGAAATTCAAAAACGAGGTAGTCTGGATGCACAGGAGCACCTTTTGTTTAATAAATAATTCAACCATGTATTCCTTTTTAATTTAAAAACAGTCTGATTGAACAGTAAACAGAGTGAACTAAAGTTGGCAAAATATAGTGTTGAAAAATTAAAAAGTGTATTCAAGGCTGTATTCATTTGTTTCACATCTCATATACTGGAGAGACAGACTGCAAAAAGTTTTAACCTTTTTTTTTTCTTTTAAATTATACACAGAGTCACATGTTACTCATTTGATTTTGAAAACAACCTTGCCCTGGAATTAGTCTCTCTCCTTTTCTATTACCTGCACAACAGTGACTGTTCATTCACACCATGAACATCATCAGAAACTCAGCCAAAAYGTTCTCATGAGCAGTTTGTTACTGACCATCTTTGAGAACAGGAATACTGYAAAACATTCTGGAAATATTCAGACCATAATTTGAATCAAGTATCTTGACCTTACATGTGGCCTTTGGAGACAACTACCTGCAGTACAGTATATTAATAAGTATATGGCAAGGTATAGGAAACACATCTGACTGCAAATGCATACAGATACTTGCAACCAAATCAATTGTACTTGGTACTAACTGATTCTTTTGAAAACAGCCAAAAGCATACAGCACCATCTTAAGCATGAGTTCACAGGCTCACTTCCCAAAAAATGAAATTCCTAGCAGTAAGTAACCGAATAAAGAGAAACAGAGTGAAAACGGTCATTTTTTTACTTAGTCCTCAGCACCACAATATTTAAAAGAAGTTGTTGAATCTTATAGCAGACCGCACAGAAAAAATGAGGCTGTGGCGAAACCATTTTATTGGATTCCTGGAGATCCACCCATTCCCCCACATCCCAGAGTAGCAGCAGGTACTTGATGCCTTCCTACTGAAGTACAATCTTTCCATTTCCACTCAGCTGAAAGTTTCTGATACCCATCCCTGTGAACGGCTTTCCTACCTTCCTGTTCAGTGTCTTTTGAATCAGTAAGCATAGTGACCACTCTTGTAACCGTGACACACAACATCCACTGACGTGAAACTACCAGATAGATGCTCAGATGACATCAAATGCTGACAGCAATAAATCTTCTTATCTCAGAAAGATAAGATGTGCAGGAAAGAAGGTCTCTAAGGGAAAGGAGAATAAGTGAAAGATGCATAATCTTTCCAAAGTAACACTAACTATAAGGAAAATGACTCAGCAWTGCCACATCTTCCACAGCAACCATAATTATTTAAAATGTATCTTATTAGAGCTAGAGGATGACAGACACAGGTCACATTTGTAGGAGATGAGGTTTCACAAGTTTATCTTGTATAATTCCACAGCATATGGAGAAAGATGAGCTTTTCACCAAATTTTCACTGTTCATTTTTTGAGCAGTAGAAATTACCTGCAGTATATACGACAAAATCTTTAAGTAGACCAGATAGTTTTGTTGAAAATTCATTAAAAACTACCCATTTTCTTATCTATTCAAAATATTTATCTATCTATGAATTAGATGCACAAAACCCAGATTCTGAAAAAATCTGAAAACATCAGGATAACCGTAGAAAATAGGTTAGACCCAAACTCCTACTCTGCAATTCAGAAGGGTTTAAGATTATAATTTCAGTCGATTACTATCTTAAATTAAGATAGTATGCAGTAAGTATCATCTCAGTGAACAGACTAATTTAAACCCTGAGAATGCAGGCTACTGCATTTGTGGAGACACATGTTTCCGTGCCTTTTCAGGATGGTACTAGCGGGAGCTACTCCAACAGCCTGGCAAGCCCAAGCAGAATTTGGTACATAACAAACTGGCTTGCCACTGATTACATCTGAAAGCTGTCTGCAGTGGCATTGGCCAACCTAAGAAAGTAATGCGTGGGGTTGAGCAAAGGTGAATGATAGCGTAAACTGGTCAAATGAAACTAAAATAATTTCAATAGTTTTACTAATATCCGTCCTTTYCTGGCTACAGATACGTAATACACCCTCCCAGTCATTGGGGCTCACAGACATTTGTTTCAAAGGAGAAATCCTGTGGACGACTGGGTTATAGGCTTGCTGATAYATGCTGAAATACTTTAATAAAGGGTAGACAACCAAAACCTGTCACTGAGTAACAGTCGGTGACTGCAATCATTACAACTTTCATCATAAAACCACAGCCAAAGCACATTAATCAGGAGACTAGCACAATATATTTAAAATAAACAATAATGAGAATATGCAACTTAGGAAAAGCAGCTTAGATACAGATACGACAATGATCAGTGTTGCAGACCACTGTAAATTACTGCCTAGAAAAGAACTACTGGATATACCATTAGGTACTGCACCGCTATGTTGCGTGCTGCTTACCAACCAACAACAAAGTATTTCCTTCTCTATATTCCAGGGTTCTTTTCAACTAATATTTGT
>NW_028186150.1:2592762-2617762 GCF_003343005.1 Rhea americana
TTCAGGTATCTCCTGGTGGAAATCTTTGAAAGAGATGAGATGAACACGAATTCAACATCACTGTTGGTGTACAGGTAAAACATTAAGTGATTACAGAAGAAAAAGTAATTTGTGTTACTTCACAACAAACTCTCCATCTTATCATCTAGCAATAGGGTAAGAAATCTAGGTAGAGTCTAATTCAACAAGTCTGTCTCTGGAGGGTGCAGTTTCTGGAGAGAAAATCGTAGAGCAGGGCACGTAAGCCTTAAGAGTAGGAGCAAAGTAGCAGCAGAAGAGAAACGGAACATTCTTGGGAAATAACGCCATACAAAACTAACTCCTACAGTTTACAAGTTCTGACTGAATATTTGTATGGTCTGGATGACTTAAAAAAGAAAAAAAAAAAAAAARAAAAAAAAAAGGAAGAGACAAGGAATCTGGACTCCTGGGTTCTATTTCCAGTACAACCACTGAGCTGCTGTAAAACTCAGTTTACCTATTTGACAGGCTTAGTTAATTAATGTTTGTAAAGTGCTTTGAGATCCCTGGATGATAGTGCTACATAGGTATAAAGTATTATTATACTAGAAAGTAAAATGTCCCATAAAATAGATACTGCTCTAAATTCTGGTAAAAGTTAGTGCAATAATGTAAAAAGCTGGTTATGTGCCTACACTAAACCCAGATTTAAAAGCATTAGCACATCACCAATGTGCTCCTGTTTGGCATGTGTTTTATGCCCAATACCCTACTCTGGCACATTAACAATCTGTGTATTCATTTATCAGCAGTACATTTTGAATTGTATATTTATGGCACAGTGCACTTTTCATAGCTGAAAATTAATGAACATGCCTCTCTCGTAACAAACAAGCACCTGTGCTGCATAGTTAGTAATCGGAAACAGATTTATTTTTATTAGTGTATATGTGGGCAAAATTTCTATTTTTTTAAACTATGGTATGCTAAAAGCTAGATTATAAGAGCATATTCTGGCAAAGGATATCTTTGTTTTATAAACTTCTCCTTATAATTTCTGCCTATAATATTTCCTTTTCAGATTTAGTGATAATGCCTTCATATAGAATGTAATCATTTGTTTGCAAGGCATACTTGTCTTGACAAATCAAGTTCTGAGCTGTTGCCGACCACTACTATAACAAAATGAAAATCCGCAAGTAATGAGGAAGAACAGTTGAACACTTAACCATCTCAACTAAGTTGCACTTTCCCAAACACTCTTTTTGTATCATTCACAGCTCTCATCAAAAACTGCATTACCAGTCTGGACAAATTAATCCTGAGCTCCTATTTTCTGGCATGGAACGCACCAGTGTTCATTTTTTTATTTTTTATGGACAGAGTTTAACTCAGGAACCAAGGAACAATTAAAAGCTTTGAAACCTACATATGTCCTCAAATATGCCAGCTCCCAAGACCATTTAGGCCTTCATCCTTCTCAGCGTTTGCTTCCCAGTCGCTGCTAGCTCCTGGCTCTTAGTTTAACCTTTGTGTAACTTCCTACTTGCTGCATGTGTTAAGAGGTCCAGAGAGATGATCCAGCACAATCAAACAAGTACAATTTTTCTAGTTAAGTAAGCATTATCTTACTCATTCATTTCTTGTGGAACTGAGTAGAAGGAAATATCTTCTGGCACTGTCTTTTCACCTATGTGGCCCTGTTATTCCTCCATGGCTCCTTCCCAGCCTGTGCCCAAAGGCAGCTTTTGAGGGATAATAAATGGGAACTAAAAGAATTGAAGACAGTCTTCCACCTCCCTACTACAAATGAACTAGATCTGTGTGCCACTCAGCAAAAGACATTACAGCTTATGATAACATCTGTAGTATTACAGTTAAATGAAAACCTTGTTGTTGATAATGGTGGCAAAGGGGGTAGTTTGTTTATTTTTAGTTCGCAGAATATCCTCATGCAAAACAATCCCAAACTAAGACGATAATCAAGTATTTCCAGAGATATTAATTTGGGAGCCTCCATTTCATTTTAGTAGACCACAACTTCAAATCCAAACTTGAATATAGACTCTTCTATTGAGCTCTTTAATCAACATTAATTTGTAAATTAAGCTACAAACAACCTGTCAAAGTCCATTAAGAAACCTGAACAAAACTCTTCTGGAGTATGAACTGTATACCACCCTGCAGTATAGCACATCAAACCACAGAGCAAAAYTGCTCTTCTCTGAGGTGCTCTTTTCTTAGATGCAAACATTGTTTTTCAATGGACTACATCAAACATAGCTTCCTGTTCACATAGCAAGATGGAAACAGTAACATGAGAATGCCAAAGCATCTAGCCAAAAACAATTCCTCCACATCCACCAAACTAGCGGTCACCTTGCTAACAGACTGATTTTCATTATGTATTTCTTATGACTATTACAATCTCTATAATCTTATGAATATACTCTCTGTGGGGCAATAATTGGCATTTACCCTACCAGTCATCTGTCTCACACCACAGAAAGCTTTACTTCCTATGAAAAAGCCATTTATTTTTCAGTGTTTCAAAAATAAAGCTATCTATCTACTAAAAAATTCATTATGAAAAGGCTATGTATTTATATAGCACTTAAGTCACAACAAAATCTTGTTGAAGTAAGAATCATAGCTGATGTTGAAGCCTTGCAGCCCTTATTTCCCAGTAGCAGAAAAAGAAATTTGAGATTAATTCCCAAACCAGTTGTCTCCTGTAGAGTTGTTGGGGATGCAGCTTCTCACCGATACATTCGGGAAGAGCACTAGCTCATCAGCAACCTGAGCTGCCAAACACAAGAATTCCTTCTAGTACTTCAAAGTTTCCATCTCTTCTYCACAAGCTCCTTTCTTCAATGTTGTTTAACAACTCAACACCAACCCATTTCTCAGCATACAATCAGAATGGGAAGGGAGCAGATCTTTCTATGCCTAACACAGACAACTGGGTGATGCTTTTCATGGTCAATTCACAACCCAGCAGTGCTTAAGCCATTCTTGCTTTAGAGCTCTGCAAATCCAGGAGTTGGTTTGGGGAACGCCATACGCTTCCTAAGTTTTGAGGGGGGCCCTGGGTTTAACACAGTGGGATTTTCAGAAGGCAATATCAGAATGCAGAAGCTGGGAAGGGCAGAAATGTGGAAATTTGGGGCTCTTTGAGGAAATAAGTACAAGACATGCCTCAATAATAACACACCACAGCAAAGGGCAAAACATTCCTCTGTGTCATAAATGATACCYTCTTTGCTTAGCCTTTTAAGACCAATGCCAATAATAGCCCCAACCCCAAAGTAAAGGGAGAATACTTTTTAGTAWCTTTTACTGATATTCTTTAGCATGTTTTACAGTAATAATGCTGTTATAGCTATTACGATCTAAAGGTATAAGCACAGCCAAATTTGCAAGAAGTAAGAGCTTACATTAAAACTTAACTGATATTAGGAGTTAAAAATCTGACAAAGCAGGAATGCTTTTCAGGCACAAGTTTTTTTTTTTCATGGCAGAGCAAGCAGCAAACTTCAAACTCAATTATTTAGGTTAAACTCAGAACAATAGTTCCCAGTGTACACTTATATTTAATAGTTTTTTTTTGATTTTAGAAACAACTTGAATATTTATTTTTAGTGAGAAATGATGTAAAGGAAAGAAATCATTTGTTTACTTCTCATGATATCAGCTACAGAAAACATAGACACATTCAACTCAATGTACCTTTAAGGCAATTCTGCTATAAATTGCACTCTTCTATTCTGGTAAAGGATAGACCTGTAAACCAGGAGAAGCCTATCCTGCCTCTTGTGATGTCTGTTGTAATAAAAAAAGTAAATGTACTATAAAAATCACTCTCAGAGGTTAATCATTATCTTTGTGGGAATCTAGCCACTTGCCATTGACGACTCAACCTCCATAAGTCATCTTAAAAAGACTTCTCGTTATACATTTCCAAAGAAATCTGGTTTTGTGTTGGAGATTACAGTAATATTTGAAAAAAAATGAAGAATTTTTCTAAGTATACTTATTATATATTACTTTAGTAGTATTTCCCATTCAAATTATTTCTGGAGATTTCTGGACAGTATGGGTATAAAAACATTTTAGAATAAATCCTATAATTTATAACTAAATAAAATCCCCTTGTTTTAATATGAGAACACATTAGAAGCACCTTAAGTCAGTAAAACTAAAATGTTTACCTTCCTTATCCAAAGCCAAGGAGGCTTGCAAAGGAGAGGTTTGGATAGTCAAGTCTTTTGATAGCCATTCACAAGAAAAAAAAATACAGAAACGGTGTATTATCACCAGCATGAACTTACTGTTAACTGAAGTTTAGATAACTGATGATAAAATGYGAACTGCTTCACCTGCCAAGAACTCAGAGAATATTATTTTGATACAGTTTGAAAWGGAAATCATTAACTATTCTGTTTAAATATTAAAAACCAGAAGGGTGGGGTTTGGCTCAGTTTCACTAAGTTCAGCCTACCACAAACCACTGCAACAACACCACATAGCTTTTGTGCAGAAATATTTATCCACTGATCTCAAAGCATGCTACAATGTAAGTTCATCTGTATTCTAGAACTGGAGAAACTGGTGGATATAAAAACAAAATTACTTGCCTAAACTTCCAGAAAAGTTTGTGGAAGAAAGAAGCTCKGATCACTTCACTCCCAATCTTATCCCTTCCATGACACTAACAACATCAGTCTGAAGTAATCTGTACTAAACCTACATATCTAAAGCCTTATATCCAACTCATTTCATCACAGCTGACCTGACAAACTACAAGACATCACAGGTAGAAGTCATCACACAAATCAATGCTATTCTGCCACTCCAAATATAAGAAATGCATGTTGCAACACACTTGCAAAGTTACACTGAATAAAATATTTATAATTGCAGAGTGGACTCAACACAAACAAACAACTTATTTTGAAATAAAAAATACAGTCCTCATTCATAGTTTTTTGTGCAGGTACAAACTGATGGGGCTTCTTTGAAAGGGATCTGAGACAGTTTGAAAACAGAATAAGGAAAAAAGTATCAAATTGAAACTGCATGGACAATTTAGGCTTAAAGAATGGAATACACAAAGCAAATTAACGATAATTGTCCTTCTGAGAAAGGTAAGTCATGATCTTCAGTCTGAGAAGTGTCCATACATATGCTCCCTACCCTGCTCAAAAAACGTCTTTAGTATCTGTGTCTCATAGCATTGGAGTAAMCCTCAGGAACCTGGGATCACAACACTGGGCAAGCAGCACACCTCAGTGCAGCACTGACACTACGCAAGATGATGGCAAGATGATGGCAAGACATTTATGCTAGATCCAATCAAGCCATGAGATAAGCCTGTGGCTTTACGCAGAATATTTAAGAGACTGATTTTCTGATGAGCTCACTACTTGCACCTACTACTTTTTCAACTGAAAGGCAGCTGAAGCTAATAACACATATATATATAATGGCAAATGTATTACAAATATATGACTGTTAATGATGTGAAAACATACCACCTGTTGAGTAATATTCTCCTGTAAAACTCTTGGGCCTCTCCTGCCCATTTCCAGAATGTGGTAAACCTGATTGATTTTGTGGAACTACTACATGTTGAAGTTGTACATATCCACTGAGTTGGTGAATTAAGTTCATTATCACTAGTACTAAGTTTCTGTACACTTATGCAAACTTTATAATTTCTCAGTCAGACAGTGTAATCACTCAAGTTGACCTGGGAACCTCCTAATAGTTTGCTGTACTTCCATCTTCTCAAGGTCCATGAAGTCCATCACTGACAACATATCAGCAAAGTACAGGAAGCTCATGGAAAGCAAAGTAATCACAAAAGCAACATACACCAGCTTATGGTTGCAGTGTAAACCCTAGATCTAAAAGACAACCTACAGCCAAGCAAGGTTGGGCTATTCAAACCACCTAGGAAGTGCCACTTGCCAAACACTGGGTTTCACGTCGCCTTTGCAGTCAGCCTCAAGGAGAATATGCTGCAGCCATCTACTCTGCAGGGGATGAAACTGCASCCTGATGCAACTGTTTTCACTCCGGGAAATGAGATAGCTGAAGGCAGCAGAAGCTTTTCTTAGTTGTTTCTGACGAGCAATCTAACAGTGAAAAGATCCTGAAAGCATGTTCTGCTTTTGGCAACAGCGAGCTATATAGTGGAGGCAYTTTGCAGAAGTTGAAGACAATATTCTACCCAGCTCCTCTCCACAAAAATCTCCCTGTTAACATTATGCTTGACTGAACTGGACCCAGCCTTATATCCCTGTTTCTTCCTCCCTCAAAAAGCGGGTTTGGGCTGCAAGACATAAAGCTAGGTGCCATCAATACATTGCTTAATTTTTAGTAATTGCACTGCACAAAAAGATTCTGAATTTGGTTTTCTCTCATCTGTGGGTGTGATGCTGCTGCCCCCATGCAAATCAATCGTCTTCCTTACTTATACACTCTTTACTGTGATCAGAATATGCATACTTATAGTATCATAAAAAAACTCACAGAATACGTAAAAGCACAAAACTTCAATTGCAAAAAAAAAAAAAAATGGACAAGACAGGACTTCAACAAAACTAAGGTACTCAGAGTTATTCCCCAAAAGGGATCTCATGAGTTTTCTTTGTCCATGAAATAGTCAATTTTAACCTAGGAAACTTTGTGTAAACAGTGCAACAAAACATACAACTATTCTTCTCACAGACATTAGCAGAAAGCCTGAAGGAAATCTTCTTAAACTTGCTGCTTACTGCTTTCCCCAAAAGAGTACATTTGCCTTTACAGTTAAAAATACAYAAATAAATAAATAAATAAAAGKAGTTATATTACTGGTAAAAAAGGTTTTTACATTCACTAAAAGGTCAGTTAAAGTCACCAAATAAATACTTACATGCTGCTGATGACTGTTTGCTTAGGAAAAGGAGATTTAGCTGCTCACATGTTCATTAGCACACACAGAGAAATGGATGAAAAATTCTTTTGGTGCTTAAAACTGATGCCATGGCCGCTGCTTACAACTATTTCTGATACACAGTGGRTAAAAGTGAATGATGATCAGATTAAGATATTTAAGGAACGTAATGATTGAAGTTAAAAAGAAATAAAAGAACCAACAAAATTCTCCCTTCTCGTATCCTAGTTGTTCTATAAACTCAGAATATTTGAAGCAAATTGCTTGTTATTTTAACAAAATATGGTGATTTCTGGGCATTCATGCGCTTTTTCATATTTGAGTCTTGCAATGATTCAGGCATTATTGCTCTGTAATAGGTGTGGCTGCCTTTGAAATGTAAGCTCACAGCTTCTGTAGTCAGTGAACCATTGCAGATAGGGCTGACTAGTCAGAAGCAAAACTGGCTAGTTATGAAACTACTATAGTATATCCTTTATCTCATACACATTTAAAGGATTTACCTATCTATCCCACTGCAGACCTACTCATTGAGTAGGAGCCAACAGCATATGATTGTGTTAATTAATCTGCTATTGTGAGTAAAGGAACAGCTGCAGTGGTCTCGTGGATACGTTGTCAAAGGAAAACAATGTAATGTTAAGCTTCTGACTGCATATTCTGTTACAAAGGAGGTTTACGAGAAGTTAAATTCATAAATCACAGATCATTTTTATAATAATAATAAATATCATCTGACCTTTAAAGGAAAGGTTTTAGCATTCTTAATTTCAGTTTGAAATATGTTCTGAAATACGATACTTAAGCTTTAACCCAATTCTTTGTTTTGAAAACAAACATTCCCCAGAAATGATAGGAAATGGTAGTAGCTATAGAAATGACCTCTGACTGTACTAGATACATGCCATTGTAGTTTTAACAAAGATCAGAGCCCAAAATATCAAGTTAAAAGAAAAAATTGTTGGCTTCCATCCAGTGCCTCCTCTAATAAAAACACAATTGCCAATATTATACAGAAATGCAGAATGAAAGGAACATTCATTACAGGAAAAACATTTATTATTTACATAGGATTTTATCTTTCTTTATATGGAAAAGGTACAAAAAAGACTTTTTCCTAAGTAAAGTAATATAATCACATTYGTGATTCAAATCTACCCCCCACCAAATCCCTTTGGACAATATATACATCGATTCTTTCATAAACACCCAAGTGGCGACTGACCCAAAAGAGAGAACAAATGTAATTTTTTTCATGTCTGGCCATTAAAATATAACCATACAAAATTATGTCAGAAATGTAAACAGGAAAAGCTTCACGATTCAAGGATGCTTTGATTCAATAGTAACCTTGTGATATGGCTGGCATGATTTTATGAAAACATACTGAGAGCCTTTTAATTCAAAAGTGGATTGCTTATTGCAATAAAAAGAGGAAAGTAAGACACAACCACTATTTTAAATAACAGAGATTCAGTTCTCAGTGGCTACAATTAGCAAATCACCACTGATATCCATGCTTTTATGCCAATTTACACCAGCACAAGAGCTTGCCCAAGAAGTACTATCTTTGAATTAAATACTTCAAATTTCAAAATTCTTGCTTTATTTCCTTTGAGAGTTGTAGATGACTTTCTTTGAATACATTCTTTCTTTCAATTAGGTAAGTTGKTAATTTACTTCTCATAAACCTTTTATATCCATTATCATTTTATTATCTCTTTATTTTTAAAATCTGTTAAATTTTGAGACCAATGACTCAATCTTGKAAACTGGCATGACTGACGATTTCAAAGAAACTGCGCCAATTTAACGTCCTGGCACCTAAAGAGATACCTTGTTTCAACTTGAGTAGAACATATAAGAAAACACGAGGTAGTTTTATTTGTAATTTTAAGTGCGATTTAAAGTGTGTTTTAAAACAAGGAGTCTATTTTAGATATGAATCACCGATATACAACTTGATAACCTACCAGTAACTGTATGGCACCAAGCAGCAAATTTCAATCCAACAGTAGGCTTAGAAGAACAGTAGAAATACCAGAAATCAGGAGCCAAATGTTTAAACCCACGTAACTAGTATCTTCCAAACTAAAGAGATGCTCACAATAAGAATCATTTTATAGTCCATGAAAYGCAAGGTGAACTATGGATACACAAATAAACAAATAAATCTAACAGCAGTAGAGGATGTTTGTGTTTGCAGGATGTTCCTCCTCTTCAAAGTAAATTCTGGTTTTAGTTCACCCAATATTCCCTAGAAACAACACGTAAGCTCTTGAGAACTGTCACCTATATTTGGGCTCATATATGTTGTTATTTAACAGATGTGACTATACTTTATTAAAACATCAGCATGTATCTACCTTCTGAAATATGCACACAATATTCACCTCAACTGTGTAGAATTGCCAATTGCTTGCAWAAGGTCATTAAAACAACTCTTTGTAACTTCAATCAGGCTCTGTGAATTCATGAGCAYCATTAGTCACTGGGTTGATGACTTCAGTGAGGTTGATTGGGCTGGGCCTTCATTACTACTCAGTATTATGTTACATTTTCCAAGTCAAACTTCTCAAATAGAGCAATTTCTTGGACTTTCAAAAGTCTGATTAAAACAGTGCTATGGGCGGGGACTGAGTTTGATGTTACCCACTCTTTTCATTTGACAAAATATGCCATAACTTTGGAGAAAATTAGATATACATTTTAATAGGAAATTACAACCTTGATTACAGTACAGTTCCTTTCAGGCTACAAAAAGAGGAATGCAGGGAGAGAAGCAAATTCCCTAAGTTCTTGTAATGGAATCTGAAAAGTTTCCAGAAATTAATTGAAATAAAAAGGTAAATTGGAATAAATATTAAATTCTGTCATGTTTATGACTAGAAGGTCACACATGCAGCCTCAGCATCACATGTTATAAAATTTTTGACTGAGGTTCTCTTCCCTCACATAGATTAAATAAATCTATTTTGCTGATTAACAACTGATTTCATCTCCATGATCCAGCTTCTTCTGGATGTTAGCATGGGCTGGTCAAATTGATTCACGTCCACCTGTAACCAGTCAGTCAGCTGGCAGTGATCCCATACAAAGTGAAAGAATATTTTATGATCCCTTGAACAGCTAGAAGAACAAGTGATTTGGAGATAGCATCAGGAAATAGCATTCCACTTGCCCACTTGGCCGCAACAGTTGTTAGAGGCCTCTCCAATAAGTAGAACATCCTAAACTGAAATAAACTTCCCATCAACAACTATAAGAACATTTACCCTTTAATTAATGGAAATTGAACAGTGGTTTAGCTATTTGGCAGATTTTTTATTGTTATAAATCAGTCAACATATCAAAATAATACAATTCTAGTATCTTCCATAAATGGCGTAAGTTGAGCAACTAGCATTGCTTTAGTCATCGCAGCTTAGCAGTACTTGCTTATTAAAACTGCCGGGTTAAAAATTCACACTAATTTCTATTGTAATTGCATCAATTTAAATATCTGTAGTTGTATGACAGAACAAAAATAGTCCCAGATCAAGAAGAAAAATACAAGTTTATAGTTATCAACMTAATTGATAGCTGATAGAATGAAAGTTTTAATCTGGACCTCCTCAATATGAACACTGGTTGTAGAAGATCTACAATTTTATAAAAACAGATATACCAAATTCAACTACAGAAACTTACTATTGGCTAGTGGGCAGATCACTAGACTGAAACTCAGAWGTTCCACTAACTCTTCCACTGGACTACTGAATGACTTAGGCAAATTCTTTAGCTTTTTTTTGCCTCAGTTTTTCAATGTATGAAACAGAAATAGCAGTATTTTGCCTCTTCTAAATTGTCTTGAGATTTGTCTGCAAAAAACACTGTATAAAAGCTAGGTGTTTTTGTATTAAACAGAGAAGAAGCTAACCAAATGGTGCTGATTAAACATTATTTTAAGAACTATTGAAACAATATGTTAATATAAACAGATCTGTCCATCCTGGAATAAAGCACAGATCTCTATAAAAAATACCAAAAAGAAGGCAAAGAAGGCAAGTATAAATTCCATCAGAAACAAGGGAGTGTATAGCAGTCTCTGATAAGAAGCGGATGTCATCTACAAAGAAGTATACATGTATGGAARCTTTTAAAGCTTCTGAATTCATACTACTCTGGAGAATCAAACTGGCTTTCGCCAGCTAYTGTGTTCTAAATGTAGTGACAGCAAAGTACTCGACACGCTTGCTCTTAGTAGAATAAAGATACATCAATTTCCAATGGCCAGGTATCTTGGCATTTGGGAAATTAGCTAAATTTGTCAAGACAATGTACTTATTGTATAGAGCCCTTATTCATAAAATCAAAGATTCAATCACAGCATTAGCTAATACTCTTCATGAATAACTATTTGGAAATACTTTCTGCCTACAGGCTCTCTACTGTAAGAGGGCAAGTAAGTGATTAATTTCACAGTAGATGTGGTTTTTGCCAGCATACTAGTAACAAAAATATACTTAAAAGCAAGTCAGAAAGAATTATGAATTATACGATTATACTTGGTAGGGAAAGAATAGACATTACTACTTGAGAGCTGTTTGGTAGGTGTAAGAATGTAATGGCTTGATGGTATGTGGAAACTGCATTGTATCTATTGCAKCAACAAATAAAAGGCTACAAACTCAGTGGCTTTCTATCTGAAATATCTCTTCAGTACCAAAACAAATAAATAAGCAAACCAACCAACCAAGAAAGAAAATTACTGATGGCTTTAGGCCATATTTATTTCTCTCTTTCACCTGAGAATGATAGTTGGAGACTACCAACATGATGAGTAGAGGACATGAAAACCCATCCACAACCCAGAGGCACTCTACATCACACGCCTAAAACACTCTAGGATCCTGCATGAATCTTGGGCCAAGGGAAGAACTGGAAAGTGTTCATTCATTGAAAATTAAGTTTCTTACAGCAACTTATAGCTCCTGGTGAAGCTTTCCCTACATCTAATATGGTAATGGAAAGCATACCTAGAAGGAGTAAGTATTACACACACAACATCTGATCAGGACATTAAGAAGTTCTTGTCATAAGGTAGATACAGAGCAGAAGAGATTTCTTCAGCTGCTGTGATATATAGGGTGATTCCCAATATCACGTTATACTACCACGAGTAAAAAGAACCAAAAAAATTTCCAAGGAGAAGTTAAAAACCTTGCCAGATTTGGAGTTTAAAACATGGAAGACAAGAGAAGCATAAACAATGCTTCCTTCTGAGTCTGCAAGCAATGAGTGACAGCAAGACAGATTCCAGTCAAAATGCAGTTTCACTCCTGACGACATGAGACTTAAAAAAAACGCATTAATGCATTTAACAGTTTTCAATAAACTCAGGAAATGGAAGTCGTCATTGAAACTGTATCAAAAATTTTATACAAAAGTCAAACWGAGTTAAACAGAGCATAAAAAGAAAGCAAAACCATGTAGGACTGTGAGTATTTAAGCCTGAAGAATCAATCTCACAATTTTGCAGAGCTAAGTCCCTGTTAAGAAACCACCTTGTGACTGTAATATATAAGAAAATCTGTGAGACACACCATATACAGGCTGAGAATTAATTGTTAGCTCATCAGTTCAAGCAAAGGAAGTTGTGCAACCTAGAATCAGGCTTATGAAAGTTGTGCAATGCTACGACATTACAGGCATGGCAGAATACAAAACAGTTCATGAAAAGTGAGATTTAGGAGCTCTTAGCTGAAAATGGAAGAAGAGCCCACAGAGMAAGATACATGGCGGCAACCATGCACAGTACAAACCCTAAATATATCTATCCATCTATCTATCTATAGATAGATAGATTTATTTATATAAACAGAGTTACAAGGCTAACTAAACCTTAAATTCCATTAACCCACATTAAATACCTGAGACATAAGGCTAATACAGCAAGGTGTATATATAGATCAAAGCAAGGTTTAAGCTATTTAGTATGTGAGGCGCAAAAGAAAAAGGATACAAAGATTTGTCTGAAAGTTAAAACATGTAGAATACTTTTTAAATCCAATTGTGTAAGCCAGCACCAAAGTAAAAATCATGATTTTTGATCACAACATTGATAAAAACTGCGTTGTTACATTGAAAGAAGAAGATTAGGTGTTAGACCCCTATGATAAGAGACTTCTTTTGTATTTACCGGAATCCTGCATTTGACCTAAACGCAGACCATTTGCTGCCATTGACAGAAGAGACGTGGCAGATACCTGGCATGGCTAAGGTTTTACCTGTGCCCCAAAATACACCAAATTAAATGAAAGGATCAGTGCTGGGCTTTCTCAGAATAATACTTGTGTACATTAAGTTACTAAAAATAGGATTAATTCTAGACTTATTCTTATTTCCTTGAAATAACTCTACTAGCAGATTTTACAAATAAGTAGCAACACAACATTTCTGCTAGACATGGCATATTCCTAACATGMGTCACAGTTCAGGGGAGTTAAGTGGAAACAGTTTGCTTAGAACTGCTTGTCTCCACTGATCCAGACTAGCAGGTTGCTATAAAGCAATCATAACCTTCAGTATTTTCAGATGCGAATGCATTCTAGCCAAGAATGAAAGAGGTGCTATGTCAGAGGTGCATCCTCAAGGACTGAGCTTCTTAGGCTGTGATTCTGGGCAGGTAACAGTGAAGCAGCCATGTTGCACACAGATCTCTCCTGAAGCTTTCAAATCCTTTCAAACATCTAGCACTCCCCAAACCAATAAGAATGGCAGGCAAAACTCCTAGATTCTCATCTGGCTGGAGATGACTATACTGTATCATCATTTTGGTCATCTGTTTTCTTCCTGAAGCTTAAGTTCAGAGTTATTGTATTCCAGACCACAGACAAGTATGCAAGGGCAGTCCCCTCGGACCAATTTACAAAGACCACCCATCACCCATGCAGGAGACTACTGCTCACCATTCCAGGTAGCATTTCATAATTAGAAATGTCAGAATTTCTGGGTATCAGCATCTATTCATATCCTTAAGTCCAATATCGAGGTTGGGCTGGGCTGCTGCTGCTGCTGAGACTTCCATTTGTAACACGATGTATGTCTCATAAGGAAAGAAAATATTTTCCACACAAAAAATAAGGTAAAATCTTTTACATTCTTGATTAATATTACTGTATACAAGCTATATATATGTGACTTGATTTTGGGTAAGTTATATAATTGAATTTCAGATTTATTCACTCATCTCAACTGCTTTTTTGACTATTTTCACCAGTGTATTAGTAAAACCTATCATAATATCATTTTATTTAAGGTATTCTCATCATATGCATGGTAGGCACTTGCAATAAAACTATCATGTCCTACAGTTGTTATCCTGAGAAAGTAAGGAATTGGGGGGCAGCGGGGGAAGAGGATAGAGAGGGTTGAAAATACCCTGCTATTCATTCCCCTTCTTACTCACTAAAGGCAAAAAGTAACCACACGAAAAGCAACCTGTCAATCTAGGACAAGAAGACAGAAAGGCAGATACTGTCAAGGGAGCATGCACAGATCCAGAACCTGCAGATAAACAACCATACACTTTCAATGAATAGTGAAAAAATAATACTAAAATGAAGTCCACACTTTTTCTCTTTCATATCTACTACAGAACAGAGGGCAGACAATGTAAATATTAGACAGTCTTTCTGTGAATGGCATTTTCTGGTCCCCAGAGAGAACACATCTATGAAATGCTTCTAACTGTATAATAATTTTCTTGAAAGAGGTATATATTTTAATTTTTTGTACCTCTGTTTCTACAGCAAAAGAATTCTTAAAGAATGCAACACATAAGTAATAGTGGGAGGAAAAGGTCGATATGAACTTTACATGAATGAATTACAGAAATATTATTTTTAAATGCATATTTTTAAAAATACGGATGAGTGCAGGAAGGAATATTCCTGTTCTTAATTTCAGTGGTTACCAAGATAAAATATAAGCACCAGAGAGTGATAATCACAAAAGTCACTTTAACTGTACACTATAATACACTGAAAGTGACTTACAATGGAGTCATTACACAAAGTCTATTATATTTGTCAAAGCCTTTTAAGAAATAGCAACAGAAGCAGTGAGAAAAATAGTAGCATGTGCCATCAGATGAAGAAAGTAGACTATTCCATTGAAAAATATTTGCATGTCTTTTTTTTTTCAAGATTTATTTTTAAGAGTGAACACTCACCATATGAAATTACAAATTTGTAAGACAGTACAGAACCACTTAAGTGGCTATTCTTGCAAAACAAGCCTTTTATTTGATCAGACRTTTCTTGGTGCCTTGCTAAGTACAAGTCAAAGGACATTAGGAGACTYTAAAATACAAGAGACTTAACCACTCATCTAGATTATAATACCCAGACTCACTAATAAGATAAAGTATATCAATTTTTTCAGTAACATTGAAATCTATTTTTTATGACATCAACCAGAAAAAACTGTTAGGGTTTACCAATTATAATACTTTTAATCACAAATTAACATCTATGCAAACTGGTACTCCTACAAAATGTCAGAATGTGATGCATACAAAAACACCCTAAATGGATGGTATCTTAGTATCCTTAGCTTACTAGCGTCCAGCATAAAAAATATACCAAAAATCAATAATACTGCGATCAGTTAAAGCAGGAAATCAGGGATAAGGGAGTACTTTGAGATCTATGCATTAAAAACACTTTAAAGAACTGGGTATTAGTCTTTTCAAATGTGTTTTTTAAATATATTAAAAGGAAAACAAATATCTTCTTAAATCTGTTAGAAACAGAATGTGTTTCAGAGGGAAAAAACTCATACTTTTGTGATATGCAGCATCAACAGGGTTACAACTCCCTTCAGTTTAAACCTTTCAAAGTCGTATCCTCAATCCTAGATACTCAGATGTGTGACTAACTTCTACATTTTGTTACAATCATAGTTTCCCATATGTCAATAACAAAAGGAGTTAGTCACATCCACACACGAACAGTCATATCCGCATAGGAAATGGTAGCATATGTATGAAAAGTGGATCAGTTAAACTTTCAAACTTAAGCCCTCAATAACTCGTTTTCCACTGCAATTTCTAAAATGGACCTGGACAAAACATACATACATTATTCTCATCAATCTCCCTTACCATTCTTCCACACTCAAGAACTTTTTTCAGAAAGAATCTTTTTCTACACTTAATTCCATGTTTCTTATTCACTTTAAAATAAGACCAAAACTAAACTCTTTTCTTAACCAAAAGACTACCGACTATATGCATTATGAACATATCAACAACTACTAAAGACATACACTAAATTTCATGGTCCAGTGGCCTAATCCAAAATACTAATCTGTATATTGTACAGTCTAAGCCCCAGCAAACTAAAGCTGCACTGTAGAAATCTAAAGTGCTATCTCAACAGTACCTTATCACTGTTAAGGACCCAAAGAACAGCTGAGATCTGCRYTCCATGCTCATACAATCTTTCAGATATGGCTAATGCCAGTGGCAGAAACTCCTCTGACACAGAATCAAATATTTCTGCATCTAATACAAAATAATGTGGATGAAATATATAYGATTTTCTTTCCCCCTATTTCTGGTACTCCTTAAAAGCTATGTCAAAATCTGCATTCAAGATGCTGACCAGTAATATACGTTTTAACTTACTATGGCAAATAAAACTTTGTGCCATATGGCTGATTAGAGATATTCTCTCTCTTTTTCTTCTCCTCTAAACAGCTGGGTGAGTAACAACAAGGAAAAGACAGTCAGCAGCTGCACACTGTTATCATTACTTTGATACTGCTTGAAGGAATCTAAGCCTTCCACAGGTATGCACCTGAGATTAGAGGCAAAGAATTTTCCTCTCTAAATATGAGAGAAAACAGCTATGGGAGTTATAATTATGTTTTACAGGTGTCATCAGAACAATGCTTCCAAATTTTACCCAGAACAAACATACTCTTTTTCTATTTTGTGATCGAATTTTTCAAAGGCCTTCAGGGAAAAGATATTATTGTACAAAGGCAACAACAGTGAGTAAATAAGTAGAAAAGCAAACGCTTCTATTGCAGACTTCCCAACTTTATCTGTTTCACTCATGCAACTTCAGCAGTTATCCAATAGGATCTGCAAACAGAGCATTAACCACACCAGCTATGTGTTTGATTATCGTGTACTGGAGACTCCCAAGCTGGAATTTCTGTGAACCATCATGGCTGGCAGAGCCCTTCTTGGCAATCTGAGGAGAATTAACTAGTCAAGCGGCTCTGGTTTCTCATAACTCAAAAGGTATTTGGAAAGAGTAACAGGTACTATATACGCTCTAAGAAYTTCACCGAAGATTGCCTTCTACACAGCCAATTCTTTTAACGGCTACAGGAACGCCTAACTGCCAAAACGTCAGCTACAGAGGAAACCTGAAGCAACCGTCTAGGATGTGCTGCCCCAATGATTAAGATTATGAACATCCCTCTGGGCCACGCAACTCTTGCCCTAACCTCATCCGCACTATCCTGGCGAGGCTTTGGAAGTGGAATACATTTTTTCACTGGTGTTTTAAGAAAATCCATGGCTCATAATCTACTATGATTATTAAGTTGTTTTTAAGACARTAACAGCCTTTTTAGCTTCTCTCTCTCTGAGAGGTAAATGGTCCCAWCTGTGGACTGAGGTAAGGCAAACCCACTTTTTTCCATTTTCTCTTACAGGGTTTTGGGTTTAGAAAATATGGGGAGAATTTTCTGAGCTTCTTCCGATGTCTGTGCTCACCTTCATTCTTCCTTCTACATTACATAAATGTATGGGAGGAATATTTAACAGAATATTCCAGAACATTTAAAGAKAACATTACAATACATTTAAGAAAAGTTATATTTTAATTTGTATGTTCAAATATTTACAAAAATTTTAAAGTTTATTCCCATCCAACTATCATACTAAAACCKACCACAAGAGCTATGAACCCAGTCAAAAGAAAATTCATAATAAATGACTTGTGAAACAGCACAGATCAAAGAAACAGCTACACAAATTTTACAAACTATATTGTTAGCATTTCACATATAACTCACGAACATACAAAATAAAATCTTTATAAGGTTTCCAAAATAATCAGGAAACAGTAATTACAGTGCAGCACTAATTGTGGTCTTTGTGAATATCAAACATCATTTCCTATGCGCACACACACACATTTTCAAGACAGAAATCACCCTTCCATCGTTGGAAAGCACCTAGGAATCTCTGGACACTGCTCCGCCAATAGCTGTGTTATTTTCCTTTAAGTTTAAATTATTGTACATGGCTATCGTTGCTAGGTAGGACTTGGCTTCCAGCATTGTAACAGGGATGGCTGAAGTCTGGGCTGGACTAAGAAACAAGCAAAAATTCAGAGGTGAAAATTACCTCTGTGGGGGTGGTTTGTATTTGTTAATGCCTTTTTAAAATTATCTTATTTTCTCGAGCAAGGTATTGCCAGCCTCTACTCTCCAGGCATCCTAGCACTTGTACTGTTGTTGCTTTCAAGTTCAGTGTCACCAAGATACTTTCAGGCAACAGATCATCTAATGAAGAACAATATGATGTCAGTGTGTAATGACTTCTTGAGAAAAAGAGTGATGTTATTCAGTAATACAAAGAGTCAGTCTCACTTTCTTCTCAGATAAACAACTTGGTAATGAAAGATTGTTYAGAGGTGAAGAACAACTGAAGGGACTTTTAAGGGGTGTAAGTAGTAATCAGTGAATTTTTTAAAAGTAAACCCCCCACAAATTGAAAATTAAAAACAGACATAGAGCCACTGTGTGACTTCATTTCCATTGACAGGAAATTAAAATATAAATACATATAAATTCAAATGATGATTTAAGAACTATTGTCCAGTGATAGACACTGATGAAAGGAGCATCTCTCAAACCATAACATTTACAGAAGAGAAGTAAAGGATCAGAAAGGGATAATCAGTACTCTCAAGTTTGGCTCCAAATCACCAGACTAAACTCTTACCTGATGTAACTCATTAAAACAAAGTGGAACATATCAACACTGGCACGCYAGCATTTTGCTCACTAGCTTTAGGAATCATGCAATATCAAAAGTTTCAAACTGACAATGCTGCAAGAGTGTACCTATACACTCATGCAATACACAGTACTCCGGCACTGTAAGGAAGGCCTGAAGTGTTACATTACATTTCTTCCTGTACTTTAAGTCCACTATGCTGCTGGAGCAGTGCAAAACATCTGCACTGTAAATATGAATCAGGCCCAAATCCATGACAATTTGTGTATTTTTCAAACTCAGTAAGGCCACCAGCACTCTGCACGYAGCAAAAAGATGGTCATTGCAGAAAGATGCCACGGGCCATTTTTAAATAGAATTCATTTACATTTGCTAGAATCTTATTGCCAGTCTTGATTTTGTTTTTTAATAGCACTAAATAGTCACTTGGGAAAGCGTATTATATACAAACAGTGCATACACAAGCTTAATTCTTCAGCAACTTTAGACAGAAGTGCAAAATGCAAACTGGACTGCAAAGGCAAGGAGGTACAGCTCTAGCAAATCTGATGTAAAGCCTAATCTGTCTTTTGTCTCTACAGTCAGGAAYACCTGAAAGGGAAGAAAACATGCTGGCAAATACTGCATGTTATCTGTCTCATGGGAAGTTCACCCATGCAGACACAGATAATCAAAAAGAAGACCTTATAAGCCAATTACATCAGGCTATATCATCTTTTACTACATCTTTCTCCTGGTGTGTAGGCCACATTCACCTTATGCAGCAGAACGCACTCCTAATGGTAAAAGAGTCTAAGAAAATAGTAGAGGCAACATTGATGTCAGCAAAAACTATTTCTGCTGCTGTAGCTGTGCACATATCCTACTGCAGAATGTAATGGAGTAAGTGGACAGCTTTCGTATTTTCCCATTAGTCGCAAAAGTGGTGGCTCCCCTCTTGTGTATGGTATCTCATACGTTTTTAAGAGAGGTGATATTACTGTTGCTGGCACTGTTACAGGCAGACAAACCTGGTTAACTCAGTGTTAACAGCCTACTGAGTTTGATCACTGRTGTGAGACAGGGCCACACTAACAAAAATACCAACCACGAATCTGGAAGACTCCTAGTTCACACCCTTACCCTTCTCGTTTATACTTCAGAAGATGACGCTAAYTGTATAGTAGAGTAAGAGAATGACTCTATTCTTACTTTCCAATTATTCTGACATATTTCCTTATTCTTAAGCATTACAAAAATAAGGCAAAATGTAAGAGTTGACTAAAAGCTAAATAGCAAAATAAAATGTATAAATGAAACACCTACATAACAGCTATCGCATGCTCAACAGCCCAGTCACTCTCGCACAGTATAAATGTCAACTGATGTTCATATTATCCCTTAGAGAAGGAAGTCCACCTGTCCCATAATTTTTCCACATGGTAGTCCGATTAGAAGGATACTCACTTTCTGACTCTCTGGTGGTGTTTTGAATGTAAAAAATGTATTACACCTTAAAGGTTTTGGGTACAGTTACAACCTATTTCCTTTAAGTCCTTGACTTTCAGTATGGTTCTACATATGCAGACGACAATCAGCTTTATTCATTTGATTGGAATAGGTAAAGAAGACACAACTAAACAAGCTGTTTTCTCTCTATAATATAAAGAGATAGCACAAACAATCAGCTCTAAGTTTTTATTCATTTCCATTCCAGAATTTGTAGAATCCTTTTAAATTCATCTGATAAATTTCACATTGTTTCTAGTACACTACCTACTCAGTGACTGTTTTGAAAAATACTGAATGAACCCCAGTGTCTGAAATTATCACTATTAAATAGTCTACCCCATTTCATTTTTTTAACTGACCTTTTGTATATTTACTCCCAATACAGTAATCATCATCTCTGTTTGGTTTGTCTCCTATGGACCTTCCCATGAACAAAGTCAGCAACAATGAAAACACACAGTTTTGAAACACTGCGTTCTATGCTTGCCAAAATTTACTCTACAATTTAAGAAAGCCCTCTGCTACTTAACGTCTGGTATTTTCTTTGGCCAAGGAATCTTTTGAAATTCTGAGTAGAGCTGTGAAAACCCAGCTGATGAACAAGCATAGTAGTGTAGTGTGTTGAGGATTTAACTTAAAAAGCTTGCCATGTTTCCAGGCTCACTAGACTCATCAAGCTAAATTTAAGTCAGCAGTGCTTTTTAAATACATGCCAGGAAGTGAAAGTTTGCAGAACACAAAAATGTTTAATCAATCAGAATTATTTCAACAAAAGCTGAAGGAGCTCAATGCCAGTCATTATTGATGTTGGTGACAGCCTATGTCAAGGGCAAAAATTTTGTAAAGACACAGTAAAACAACATCAGCAAACAAGAAGGCAGTCACTCACCTTCTGACTGGGGTCCATGAACATTCAGCTTGGACACCCTTCTTTCAGTGTTACTAATTACACTCTGCTATATTCATTTCAGCTCAAATTTCAGCTGATGAGAGGACATTTCGTAKATTTTGGGGGAGAAATAAAAATAGTGCTTTAAATACTCAGGTTCTCCTTRCACAATCATTTATATTTCTGCAAAAAAATGTAAAAAGTCATTGCAAAGTGCTACTATTCTAACATGTTTTTTTATTTCCCATCCACTTTGCAGAGATGTAAATGATGACACAATATGCATGAGAGTTGAGAATCAGGTCCCATATTGTTTGAAGATATATTAGCACAGGCTCCTACAAAAGGAAAAGCGAGGACACTCACACCACTGAGGAAAAGAACAATAATGTTTTTCATTGATAATGCTATACATGTTCTTAGTAATGAGTCTCTCTCTCAACTCACTCTAAGTAAAGCAATTGGCATGTTCTTTAGATAGAGCAACAGTACAAATACAGCTGTGTATATCTGACACACAAGCGTTTGATTTTGGACTTGCTGAATGTTCAGATAGTTGATGAGATCACTTCAGTGTTGCTGCATGTAAAAAAAAAAAAAAAAAAAAAGGTATCTGCAGCATACCTAATTTTTGTATTAATCACTTTCCTCAAAAGCCTGCAAACCTACATCAGGGTCACTACTGTGCATCTTTTCTTGCTCTAAGATATCTTTGCAAAAATTGCTATTCACCACAGGGGCGCTGGGAGGAGAATGCCTGGGAATTGATGGGCATCAATTGTACCCACAGCTGCGAGTTCTTCAGTTCTGGCTGGCGCTAACATAGTTTCAGGTCTTTTCACAGTTCTTTCAGTGTAAAAGAAATGGCAACWATTCCTTGGTGTTATTTCAGCAGTCTCATTGGCTCCAATATTTCTCCCTATATTCACAGAGTTACTGAAATAGTCAACAACATATACACTGAGTGTAGAGTAAGAAAGATGGTGGATGCCTACCACCAGGCACTCTTTTCACAAAAGACAAACTTCCTGTGTCAAGCTCTAACATAATAGGTACTACATATAATATTTTGGTAGATGAGTAACAGACATGAATTTCTTTGTACAACAGTTCAATTTTATAGCTTTCTTCCAGCTGCAATTCACATCTAATCTATCTATCATATCCTAACTATCACGTGCAACTCACATCTATCACAGTGCCCCAGTCATATTCCCTTGTCTTTTCAGCATCCGTGAAAGTGAGTTTGGTTTTCATTGGAAAGTATCAGTATGTTCCAGGATAAGATTTAAAAGAAATAACCAGAGTGTAGTGTTATAAAATGTTCTGTATTTATCCTCTGCTATTGCTTATCCCTTTCAGTAATGTTCTGTTCTATTTCTTATCCCTTTTATATACAAAGTTGTATATATTATACATCTATGTACATATATATGTAATACACATATGTATATATACACATATGTATGTATGTATAAATGTATAGTGTAATTATACTGTGGTGGCCATCATCACAAAGTCAACATTTACACACAGTTATTAAGCAGTAGCATCTGAGTAACCACAGTATTATTTCTACGTAGAATAGGAAATAATCGTGGCRACCTTGATACCGTTGTGTGGTAAATGTGGTTGCATGTTGACTTAACATTCTTCACTGTACTAGCATCAAAWTTTTTTAAGAAAACAAATAGAATTATAGACTAATAGAATATTTGATAAAAGAACTTCTCTTCAGTACCTACTATTTGGCTTATTTTGYCAGTGGAAGAATAAAATGGAAAATAGTCATCATTGCAAATACTTGCATGATGGAAGATATATACAGGCAAATAAAACTAGATAAATATGTCCGTAAAATTCAAATAAAGCTACTGGAATATACCAAACAACTGTAATGGTCAACTTGCACTTCTATAACTTTCCTCTTTAAATATATACCATTTTCATATGACCATCAAGTTCCAGGTAACAATCAAAATCAAAGATGTTCTTCTGTTCTTTTCTCCAATTCACTTCAAATGATGAAAAACAGCTCTTTGTTCTTTTTTTCCCAGAAGTCTTTGAATAACCTGTTGGTCCCAGTCAGATTGTATGTAATATTCCACAGATCTCCCAGGAAATTGTGARGTATTTAAGAGGAATCCTTAAGATATTTCTGAAAGCCTTCTCAGATTTGCTTCTGTCTCTCTCTCAATAGCCTTGTTAGATCATCGAAAGGAAAATTACGTGGTCTTTGATCAATAGACCCTATCTTAGTGTTAGATAAGATATAAGTAGTTCACTTTTCAATTTCACTAGCCTATCATATATGCAGTAATAAATTCCTAAGAAACTAATGAAGGGGACACCTAACATGAGACACGTTAGGAAACATATAGTTAGAACACAAGATAGGAATGAGCAGGAATCACAGCCAATAGAAGTATGATTACATGCATCCTACTTACACCCATCCTTACAGAACACAATTTCTTACAAATAGGTAACAAGAATTATACYGTACACTTTGCAAATTGTTTTACTAGGCAGAWACYCAATATTAACACTGCAGTATCTCCRTTACTCCACGAACACCAGAGATGAGCTCAAAAACCCAGACATGATGCAGAACRTCCCTTACTTATTTCCATCTCCAGCTCTTTAGCTTACTATCTAAATAAGGCAATATGTCCTTCCAGATTTTCAATTCATGCTAGATGATAAAGCTTAAGGTTCAAAAACCTGTGAAGAAGGGAGAAAGAATCTATAAATGCTGAGTGTGTGTTAATAGAGAAAAAAAAAGGCAGCATCATTTAGTGGTAAATACTGCCGCTATGGGAAAGGAAGAGAAAGCATGTTGACTCCAGCTGGGRCCTGGTCAGATCACACCGTGGCTTCCTTGCAGCAAGGATGCCAGGCCTTCCTTCCCATGTTCCCATGTTCCCCGGGATGTGGGGGGTAGGTAGTTAGGGCCTGATGCAAGTCCTGACCCAGAGCCAGGAAATGCCAGAAGGTATGCCCAGACACAGAAGCTGGGTGGCCTTGCTGTGACCAGTACTGAGAAATATTCAACACCAGCGGCATATGTTAGGTGGACCAAGAGAAAGGGGTAGGCATTTTGCTTCTTCAGGGACTTAGGCTGTCCACAGAGCTTCTGGGAATGTCTAACTCCACACCATGTGACAGCAGAGCACACACATAAAATACTRCACTGGTATTTTGGCCTGTCCTTGGACCTCTGCCTAATGTTTCCTTCCCCTTCACTTCGGGTAACACTCACTTGTATGCCAGCCTCTGAATTTTTAGCTGAGCCTCTGGGTTTGATCTGGACCCCAAGGTAACATAATAAATATTCTCTAATAAATTTTGAGAGTATCTAAATCACATCTAGCTTAGGAATTAAGATCTTTGAGTATACAATTGGGAAATCTAAGTCTTCAAAGAAGGAAGAAGAGCGTAAGTTAAGATCAAGTAAACATCAGAGAAGATGCCACAAGCTCAAGATGAGTTTGTTAAGGACAAGACTGAAGTGATGTTCTACAGCTAGAAACAGTGTTATTCAAAGACTTTTTAAACTCCATTTCAGTATCATCAGCTGATGTGGGGACAAACCAGTCAGCAGCAGTGGCCTTGTAACAGGAACTCAGAAAGAAATTGGTACAGTAATATACCAATAAGGCATAAAATGGGTCAGAATTTACTCCTC
>NW_028186150.1:2622762-2667762 GCF_003343005.1 Rhea americana
TAGAAAACTCCAAGGCTCTTTTCTTCAAATTTTCTAAACAATCCAGGACGGATTCTGAYAGAATTTAACCAATTTGAGAATTCTTTATTTCAAATCCTCTGTGGCACAGCAAAACAAAGGTGACATTTTCTGTATTAGAAGACCAGCAGGGTTCCCCTCCCCAGAAAAATGTTTAGGATTTTTAAAAGTGAAAGTTAGAAAAATAATCTTCTTTATCCTGACATATTTTCAATCCTCTTAAAACAATCTGAACAACTATATATAGTATGAAATTAGCTCTCGCCTGTTACCCTTGTTCCTACATACAAATTTCTAATGTGTCTCACCAGTAATAAATTGCAAACGAGGCTACGACTCTAAGAGTAGACAGTGTGTTTCATGGGTATTTAAACAACAGCATTAAGTACTATAGGAATCTGTGGAATGTGGAGTGCAGATTTATGTGTCTTAACAATTTCTTTACTGGTTTGTAATAAGCCAGCAAACTAACACTTTATTTTTATATTAATTTGGCCTCAGAAGCAGAGTATACTGGAGCATGACAAGAACAACAAAAATAAACTGGCACATACTTAATAACTGTAACAGTGAATTGCCTCCAATACTAAAATATTTATCGAAACTGGGGGAAAAAAAACTAAAAAGAATTACCCTCAACAGCCTGCTACCAGCTCTTTAACAGTGGGCAATGTAATGCCTTAAGGTACCTCAAACTGTCTTTCATTTTCTAGACTTAATGGCTGATTGCAGAAATCAATGTTGCCATTAGTAACAGAGTATTTGTTATGGCATGATTTCCTCTGTTGTTAGGCTTGCAGAATGATTACAGTATTAGTGAGGTGCTTTCTTTATAAAGGACCGAAGATATAACTTTCAATTTACTATCCATTAGTAAGTGACTTTGGAAATATAGATGAAGCCAGAAATCTTACCTGTTACTACTTGGAGATTTTATTTCAGCAGTCATAGGCTACTAACTTTAAAAATTGTACCAGGAAGCTCAATATTTTATAGACATCTCCAGTGAAATACTATCTGCTTTGCTATTTTATACGCAGCAAGTTAACATGACATACAATGCAATTAAAATGTTTCAGTCTGATTTCTATTTTTGCTGTACTTTCAAATAGATGTGGATTAAGCAAAGGCTTCATACATGTTCAAACATGCATATAAGTTAAAAGATTGCCATAAAGTTAGTAATTTATATTTCTTGAAACTCTCTCTAATCAGTCCAGTGGCCAGGTACAAGTACATATCTCAGCTAAGTAATTGATTCGGTTGTGGGAATAACGGCAATCAGAGAGGTTAGCCAACACATTGTTTATTAATCATGCTCCTTTCAACTACAGCTCAAAAAAGTAATCTTGCATCACCCTTCTACATGGAGGAAATGGAAAGATCTGCAAGACAGACACCATGAATAGAAGAGGAAGGGATAAACAATACCTTCAAAAACTGGAGGGAAAGGCCCTGAAAATGACCTTGCCACCAGTGAAYGCACAGACCCTGCACACTGCTGCCTGTGGCTTGGCTGAAGTGACAGCTAAAAGGCTAGAAAAGCTGCCCTTGGAGGGGGGAAAGAAAGATGAAATGAGAATTAACCTCGCAGGCATTGAGGCAACCCAAACACAGACGTTCTAGCATGTAACACCATATCTCTGTGGACTGTCAGAAAACAGGAGAACACATAAAACACATAAACTACTCTGCTGCTGTGATATCAAATATGGCTACTAAGCTTTCAGTGTAGAAAGAGAAGGAGAAGTTAGCATACCTGAGGAAGAGGGTGAGGAAGGATGTGGACTGTCCTCCTGGGCACTCCCCGTCTGCGAAAGACCCCCACCTACTCCGCTTTCTTCAGTAATGTTAGAGGAGCCCGGTGTTGTTGACCTGCTGACAGACTGAGACTCTTGATCACTTCCAGACCCACGTCGCTCATCAAGACTACCTTGAATTATTTCATCTTCTCCCTTCCTGTCTCTTTTGTGGACCCTGGAGTGAACGACCACTTGGTGGTATGTTCTAAAAACCCTTCCGCAGTCAGGGCATTCAGTTGGCTTTTCTTTTACRTTTCCATGACTTGGTAAGTTGTAATCGAGTGCCTGGTTCATACCATGTGACAAAAAATCTCTACTGCCTTCTAAAGGGTCTAGTTTGTTTGGCAAGTCTCTCTGATTGCCCATTTTAGTGCTGTGAACCAAATCAGCAGGCATTTTCTGCTTAGAGCCATCTGCTCCTACTAACACATACTCCCGCTTTTCCTTATCAAACATAACTCCAGCATTTGCCAAAGTGTCTTCATGGCTGCGCTGTATCTGCTGCTCTTTAGACAAAAAGCCATGTTCCATGGCCATTCCCCTTGCCATAAGCTGCCAGGCCTGATAGCTGTTTACTGGATCCATCTCTGCTGCTTTGGCAGCAGCTTGTAACCTTTCTATACAGCTGGATTTCAGAGGAGGCACCAGATTGAGACAGCCCAATAAAGAATGTTTATCCCCTTCAGCAATACTGTGGCCAATGCCAGAAATGGGTGAAAGGAGTTTCCCCAAGACTTCTTTCTCTTTCATGGGCATATCTCCTTTGTTATAGATTTGATTTTGTTCACTTAAGCTTGCTTTGTCCGGAGGAAGAAACCCACTCTGCAAACATGATAAATATCTTGAATATAAGTTTGCATGAGCTTCCTGGGAAATACTGCCAATGGAGACAGGTACTTCAGGATCATTAGGAGACTTATTCTTCACAGATAACTTATTCAAGTGAACTTTCATGTGATTTTTAAGAAACCAAGGCTCTTTGAATCGCCTCCCACAGATCTGACAGCAGTGTTCAAAGGAATCCTTGTGCTTTCTCATGTGGCCTTTTAGAAACCAGGCTTGGCTGAACACTTGGCCACACACCTCACAACGAAACTCATTGGTGGATTGTTCCCCATTCCCGTTGGAGCCCTGGCCCTGTGCTGACTCTGCAGTTATGTGAGCCTTCTCCACGTGGCTGATCAGCTCCTCCTCCTGTGAGGCAGCAAAGTCACACAGGGTGCACTTGTAAGGCTTGTGCAGGATCCTKATGTGCCTGTCCAGTTCTTCACGCTTCTTAAATTTGCCTTTGCAAAATGTGCACCTGAACCCAGCTGTTTGAGCAACTACTTCTTCCTGGACACTGACTGGCTTTGGAGAGGGAACAGGGTTTGAAATATCCGGTGTGCTGTGATTAGCTGGCACAGACAAGTTACAGTTTGCAAGAGGCATTGGTTGGGTATGCTGCTGTGCTTTCACATCAGGTCGTGGCTGCAAGAGGCTGCTTTTCATCTGCTTGTCTCGAAGAATTGCTCTCTCTTCCAGCTCATGTAAAAGTCTGTTTTCTTCTCGGACTCTTCCACGACCTTTGCCAAGGTTTCCAAGCTTATGAGTGCGCAGATGAATCTTCAGGTTGCCTTTCTGAGCTGCTCTGTGGTCACAGTATGGACACTTAAATGGTTTCTCTCCAGTATGAGTACGCATGTGTAGCGACAGGATGCTGTTAAATCGAAAGCGTTTACCACAGAGGGGACATGGGTACTTTCTGTTTTTCCTGGCATCATCCTCTATATCACTCATCTGAGACATAATCCCAAGGTTTTGTCCATTTAAGAACTGCTGCAGATCCACACGTCCATTCAAACTGGTGTCAACTTCTCTGTTGAGCTGGTTTGCTAACAATGCCATCTGACTGCTGATGGGCTGGTTTGCTATGGACATGTGGCTTTTGTCTTCTAGCGGCACTGACGCCTTCTCCTCTGGATTCTGCCTGTTTTGGAGCTCCGGAAAGGCATGGCTGAGCTGGGAAGTGATCTGATGCAGCTTCTGGCTCATTGAATACTGTCCATTGAGTATGGTGCTATTGAGATGGGCGTCAGCTTCCGGCACAGCTGAAGAAACACCAAGGCACAAACTAGCTTCCTCCATCTCTGAAAATCAGAAGATATTTTACATTCAGACTGTGAAAGAGTTACAAGCATTGAGTCAGGGACAAACAATCTGCATTTTATGTTTTACCTACTCATAATAATGCAAAGAAATTAGTGTAAAACAATAAAAAGTGTATTAAATGCCAACTGTGCTATACAATTGTGATCATATATGTGCTTTCATCATTCTGTAGGTTTACCAATAACTATTAATTACTATTTAAAAATACGTCACAATTTCAAAATCTAATTATTACAGAGGAGGCACAAGCTTTTACCATCTCCCTTGTCTGTCTTGTGAAATTGCACCTGTTTATATTTCTAAATTTATAGAAAAAGAAATGTTATGCATCTCTCCTATTTCCATTAGAAAAGCCAGCAAAAAACAGGAATAGAAATCCATTTATAACTTTCAGTTCCATTAACCATATTCAATATATTACACATTCTACAATGAGAAAGATAGTTTTATGATTTGACAAAAAAATGATGGTATGATATTTACTGGTGTACAATAAAACAAGATAATGTTTTGGGAAAAAATAAAGTAAAGGACAAGCTTTAGAACAATAAAAGGGATTTTGCTTTAGTCAACAAAAAGTGCAGTAATATCTCATTAAGCTGATTAGTATGCTGCTTAGAAACAGTACTAGGTGCTGTAACACATGATTATAATCATAAAAATCCTTCAGTGTTTGCAAGTAAGCATTAACGAGGTATATTAAATTTTAAGGAGACTGCGACTAGCAGCTTTGTAAACCTCTGAGATTAAGATTTAACCCTTCTGTTACAAAACATTGTTATTTTGTCATTTTGAAACTGAGCCCATCAAAAGCACATAAATTATCTTCTGCCACGTCTTTTAATTTACTGCGTAGAACCTTCAGATTTCAGTTCTTAGGAAAACTCGCCAGATTACAGAGGAGTATCTCTGTCCTTCGATAGGTAAGAGATGTGATTTAAGGCACTTTGATTTGTTTTAAAGAGCTCTCTTACGGAACTAGATAAAACCAATTAAAATCTGGGGAAGGTGTTGTGGAAAGCCTCAACAAGTTTAAGAATTTTAATAACTTTCCTAATACACAGTAATGACTACAAATTGTAGCTACACTACGTATACTGCAGAAAATTAGAATTCAAAGCTGTTTGTTAAACACAAGTGCTCTGTGCTGGTCTGCATAATTGTCCACAATAATCTTCTATCCTTGCCACTTCTCTCCTTTATACAGAAATAACATATCTATAAATTTCTATTTAAAATACAAAGTTTTACATTAATAACTCTCAAGCAATACGGAGCTATAATGTTATATTAGAACATAATTAAGATGTGTATTCTTCAGTGGAGTGATTTGACACTTTATTCACTATAAAATTACTAAATTCTATAACTTATTAAATAATTAATTTGGTCAACTTTCTATTTGCTTTGGACAAAAGCATTTACTCACTGTGCCTTCTACAAAGCCTGGATACACACTCCAGGTGAACACCATTCCTCACACTGCTTCATAGTAGCCACTTGCTAGACAATTTGAGGCCCGAATCTGGCACATACTTAAAACGCATGTAATTGTGCTCATGGGAGTAGTCCAGTAGACTTCAAAGGATGACTCTYGAAAGCAAAGTTCCACACATGCGTAAGTATTTGCAGAATCAGGGCCTAAAAGAAGCATGGGTGGTCTCCTCTTGGACCTAGTTGGTCCTCGACAGGATGATTGAGGTTGTGATACAATACAGATCTTGCAAGAAAAAAGGGGAAAGTGTATATTCATGTTTATTAAAGATGAACATGAGCCACAAAATTTTGCTCAGATGTAAAGCAGATCTTTTTCCAAGTTCAACAGCTTTCAGATTCAGGTTTCATTTTGAGGACCCACTACTTACATGCTGTCAGCGTTACCATAAATATATTAATGCGATATAGAAGTCTATAAAAGGAAAAGACACCTATAATCTTTAGAACTGCACATTAAGTTTAACTTTCAGTGTCGTGAGTCTCATAGGTAGGGAAACATACTCAAGCCAGGTATTCATTCAACACTATATAGTAAACACAACATTTCTGGTTTCCATGTAAGGTTTCTGTGCAAGAGACCACAATCATTCAAAATGCGGGTACATGAAAATACATTTTTGAACATTTCCTGAAAGTTTACTTAGCTTTTCAAACAAACCAGACTTCATGTTCAAAAGCATTAGCTAAACATCTGACAGAACTTTAGTTGCTGAGCTCATCGTTATCTGAAATTGAATGAGATGGTGAAGATCTGTCTATCCACTTCCTCAAAAAAATACCCCCAAAACAGAACCTACTTTCTGTCTGGATTTCACATATCACAGGTTATTATTTCTCCCTGCCATGGTTAAACAAGGCACGTTGGCAAAGAATAACATAAAAAGTCAAGAAATACTTTGCATATAAAGACACATATATGTATTCAGTGGGGCTCGGTAAAGAGTTTGTAGATTGGCGTTACTCTCTTAACAGCTCGATAAAGACAGTCTAAATTTCATTTATTCAGTTAACCTCAATAGGAACTTGTACCTTTACATACACAGGAAGGTTTGGGTAGTTAATTTTAGCATTTTATGCTCTATCGAAGTTTGAAAATGCTGACAGATCCCAGTGGAGTTCTTTAATTCYGATGTTTAACCTTAAGCATCAGTTTAAGCCTATAGTTATTTGGTTATTATGGTTCAGGGGAGGAGGAAAGGTGGTTTGTGGTTAAGATTTTAAGTTATTGTGTATTTTTTTTCAAAGATAACTTTATTAAAGTAACAGCAGCAGCTATAATTAGAACATGATAATTTTTTTTAAAAAAATTAATTGCTATTTTCCATCTCCCACACACATACAGACAGAGTTGAAAAAAATTAAGAGGAAGATCAAACTTATAATTTTTCATTTAAAATGTAATAACTTTGAATCAATTCTGGGGAGTCTGACCCATTAACATTATCTTTCGGCTTTGGAAATTCTATACATTTTTGATAAAATATGCAAAAAGGTCAGCAAAGCTTTTGTTTAGTGAGTAATAACACAGTCTCTAAGTATCACGATCAGTTGTTGTTCTACTTCTAGAATCCAGCTACTGTAACCTCAAAATGCTACAGTTCTTTGTTTAAACTATATTCTTTCCCTCACCTGCCCCAACTTGTTTTAGTCATGTCTCCTGCCTCTGAATTGTGTCTTCTTTCCCTCACTTCTACCTCATCCCATTGCAAAGTATAATCACAGCATTCAGTACTGCCCTGCAACATTTCTCCTTCTGCAATTCCAAGTTACTGCATTTGGGAACACAGGGTCACTGGTACTGTTCAGTTCTCAGGTAAATCAGACTCTCAGGATTTTTCAGCCCATTCACAGCAAAACCTACCAAAATCTCGTCTTGTATCCACAAGCAATACAGAAATAAAACTCCTCCTCATCCATCATTCCACTATGAATTAGATAACCCAATCTAATTTGCCTAATTTCTCTAAAAAAAATTAGCAATTTCATTCTCTCCCTCTTTATCCATCATCCCTGTCTACATCTACAACCAGACAGGGATATACCACCAGGTGGGCTAAGAGGCTTTCGCTCCCCAGCCTCTAGCTCCTGCTCTCTTGCTTCAGGCCTCTCAGTTCAAGGTCCCCAGCTCTGCTGCGGCTCCTCTCCAACTCCCCAGCCTCCTGCCCCAGAAAGAGAAGTCTTAATGCTTGGCCTCCCCCACTGGCTACAGTCCTCTCTCGTAGTCTGACCACTCTCCAGAACAGCCCTGAGGTCAAAGGGGAACTTCTCTATTACAGACATTATCACAGCGGTCTTTCTGCCTCCCCGCAGACTTCCCTATAGGTGACACCATCCTCTTCAAATTGGCAAGGTATGAAATTTCACCCTACCCCTTCTGTACAGTTAGTCACCAAAACCCAAATGCTCAAATCATTAAAAAATACTAAACAGAGTTCACTGAAATTAACCTGATAATTACCTTTTAACGGATAACCACTTTATAATGATTGTTTGGACAAAACAGGCATTTTTCACAACTTTCTTCATTAAGCTCTTCCCTTCCTGCCTCCTCAACCCAAAACACCATGTATTCAAAAATAAAACAATCCGGAAATGTCAATTTRTAAGTGGTATTAGGATGCTTCGTGAGAGTGCTTCCTATCTTCATAGTCCTCTGTAGGCCAGGACCTGCAAACAGACTGTGCTACAACAACCACGGAGTACTGCAGGAAGCAGGAAGAGGGGAAGCGGCATTATGAACTTGCAAGGAACCTGGAGCTCAGCAATACAGCCTGGCTCAAATGGTCAATTCGGAATTTAAGGCAACTAAACCCAGTCTACATCATAGTTTTCATGCTACATCTCAATACTTTTTCCCAAAATATTTTAGTTGTCAACTTCTACCTGAAAAAGGAGCATTTTCCATATGGAAGAATAACGTCTGTTCCATTCACACATAAGACATTTGTACAGAATGTGATAGGGTGCCTTTTCCGCAGAAAATTTTAAAACTACTAGAACACTCGTAATTTCTGTATTATTTCATAAAAAGGGAGCAGACACTCAGGATCATTTACAGTTATTTCCTGAATGATAAAATTCCAAAGTTTCAATTCTACATTTTTCATGATTCTGATCTCTCTTACAGAGAAAATGCAAAGTTGTGCCATCACTTGCAGTGAGGATAGAAGCACAATGTTTGCAAACAGTTGTTTGCAAACTCAACTGTGAAACAAATTCAAGGCCACTAAAAAATTCAAAATATGTTTGTTGAAACTTACATAATTAAATTTTTGACCTTTAATTATCTCACATATCTTGCAAAGACTCTATCCTCCAAGATCTAGCACCCCCCAGAGCACACCTGTAAGACAAAGTGGTACCACGAGTTGTTCACGTGCTGGCCTTCCTAACCTAGAAGAACCTCCAGTTCTTGCACAAGTGAACCTCTCCAGCTAGAAAGCCAATTTCTCACCCTGGTACATATGTCTATACCATGAAACAGCTTATTTTGCATTGGACAGCACAGAACAGGAGTGACTTCCAAATAAGAAGCTAACAAAACCATTAGAAGACAGCCATTTACTATACAGGATGTAAAGTTTCCTGTTTTTATGATGAGAGTATTTCTAGCTTATGAAATTTGTAACTGGATACATATATTATTAAAAATACTCTCTCATCTCTCACATGATGGCACAATGAGACATTTAAATCCCTTTGACGATACTAAGTTATTTTGATTTCACTCACATTTTCGCCCTCAAGACCCCTTCCCATGATATCAATAGCCAAAGTTCTAATTTTAGCCATTTCAATAGAACACACAGATTTTATTTAACTATTTGAAATGGATTACTGGAATTTAAAAACAATTAAAGCCACCGGAAATGCCTGCCATCACAACTACATTAATGTAATATGAGAAGCTTGGTTTCCTTCTGCTGGAATCAGAGAAAAAGGTAGATGGTAAGTAGAAAAAAATAGTTTAAATACAAATATACATATATACACATACATACACACATATCTACATGCATATATATGCATACACACACCTGTTATCTTTATAAACAGACTGGACCAAATTCAGCTCTCACTTACACCTGTTCATTTCACTACTGTAGAGAAAATAGTCATTTTAAAAATGCTGTTGTGCTGTTATTATAGCTTAGATAAGGTTAGTTAAAAGATTTACAGTTCAGTAAGCAAAGTAATACTTTACAAGCTCACAGGTTTAAACAACACGTTTTTTCTGGCCCTGACCCTCTGAGCAGTTACAGTTACACATACTGTTACTTATGCTTTCAGAATTTACATCTGGTATTTACCTTTCCTGCTGGAAAAAATCATGTATATCTACATTATCTTGTGGTCCATTGACAAATTCTAAATATCCCAATACAGATGGCTTCAGTTCTTAGCAACTGATAAACAGCTGTCATTGAGGAACTTCAGAATATATATTGAATTTTTATTAAATATTGTTCTTATTGTYGTAGCCGAAACTGTTTGACTAAGGCTGTTATAAGCATAATACACTCCTGTTAAGAAATACAGAACACCAGACTACTGAACCCTTTCAGGGTCATTAAACAGCTGTAAACATTATTACAAAAATAAACCAGAGATTTCATGCTTACATTTTAGCCCAGAGCTTGGTGTGCTGAGCAAGTACATTTTTTTCATCTCTTACAATCAACGCTGGTGACATTTGGGCATCCAAACAAATTACATCACAAATATTACTGAGGTGGGTAGGATACTGAGTGGTTTATTTGCCAGATGATTAATATATAAACAGTAGGGCAGGATAGATGACCTACTCTTCTTTGAGTGATTTGTAGGCAATACCAAGAGACGTAGATGTAAATAGTTAAATTTTAACAAAAACATGTGTGTATGGAAGGGGAGGGGAGAGATCAGCTGTATTTAATGTCACCAGGACAGCATTATCCGATCTGATAAAATGAAATAAACATTAGGCCAGATTCTGTTCTCATTTGTATTTATACAAATGAGTAACTGCATTGAGTTCAATGGAGTTTTTCCTTTTTCTTTTTTTGGTTGGTTAAGTAGGTGTCCTGCTCCTTGGGCTATAATTATATTATGGAAAACAAGGTTTTCAGTGGGTAACAGAATGACTTTAAAAAGATAGTAACTTGGTCTACAGGTAACATGTTCTGTTTGTGTTTATTAAAATATTATTAAACTGAGTCAGTAATTAGCTATTACTATTAACGACTTCCTTGAGTTTAGGTTTTGTATTATTTTGTATTATATTTAGTTTCTAAGGATAAAAAACAGGGCAAAATATCATTCAGACATTACGCATACAAAGTCTTAGGTGATCGTGTTGTGAACAGCTCACGTGGTGCAGGTCAGTCACTGGGACCTGGGGCTGGACCCGCACCCAGATGCGCCTCTCTGGGCAGTGACGCCACGACGGAGGCAGTGGGCAAGGCATTTCACGGAACTGTAGCTGCTTTGTAGTACTGATATTTAAACAAGCTGCTTATTGATTTCAAAACAAAGTACTCTTTAGTAACAACAGAGTCAACTCATTCCACAACAGTTTTTATGTCTTAAAGAAGAGCTAGCATAGGGACTTCTAAGTTTCAGAAGTCATTAATGGACAGAAAATTGTTTGCTGAGGCTGTACTGCTTTCACTCTGAACTGAGGAGACAGCTGGTTTCTAAAATACCTGTTACGCCTGTAGGTTACTTTCCAGCTAGCACAGCATTTTGGAATGATAACTGATCAGTAGAAGATAAATCATCAGAACAGCCTTTAGCTGGTAGCACCCATGGAGTGGAGGACTGTGAACTGTTTGTGATCACAATCTAGGAAGACGAGCAGAGAGGAGAGGAGAGGTCATTTATAAATCTCACTCACAGATTAGAATAGAAAGATTAGAAGAATGCAGACAAGCTGTTTGATTTATTGCTACTTTGCATGTGACTTAGCAAAATCTGTTTTCCTTCTTATTTATCCTATTTCACTTGCATATACTTAAGAAGTTGGATCCAAAGAAGAGAAAGATAAATAACTGGTACTGAAAGTTCAGTAGCTTAAAAAATTTTTTCAAAGTCTTCCTTTTTTTTTCCAGGCACTGGTTGCATCTGGGATCATTATTTTTTAGCTTATAAGCATCAGTTCTTTCTCTTTTTTTTCCTAGTGTTCTCCTGATGACAAAAGTAAAGATAAGAATGACACCAAAATTCAAATGAGAGGCTTATTTGTAGAAGGCTTCATTAAATTGAAACTTCTGTTATTCTAGAAGCAGCATTTTTAAAAGTAAATTTTTTGTTTTCATGTAATTTGGAATGTACACAACTGATTAAACTCTCTCCAATTTGATCAATCTCCTGTAGCTCCTATCTGATCATTCACTTTAATTAATCTAACTGGCATCCACCTCAGATTGAAAAAATCTTAAAATTAAGCTTTTAATGATCTCACTTTAATACCATACAGTACAAATAAAAAAACACCTGGAAGTCATTGCAAAGCATATTTATTATTTCCTTTTTTGTCATTTTTATAGTATAAAGTGGGTCCTGAATCTTCTTATCTGAGGACACCGTACCAGACTGGAAGTCTACTATACTCTAACTCATATTATAACATTTAAATATAATGTTGACCCCATTAATCCTGCATTCCCTACACAGGCAAGCTGCTAATAAAAGGCAGTGCATTTTCAGCTAAGTCAGGACAGGAGGATCCGGTCCTGTATACTGATTATGAAAAGATAAAGAAAAAAGAGTTAAGATCACAGAACTCAAATTATAGTTTGAAACAATTTAAATGTAAAACTGTAACAGTGGGTTGATTATTTTATTTTCATTTCCTAAAGACTTAGAATTAGATTTTGTGCAAAACTAGAAATAATGTAAAATGTACGTATGTCCCAAAAATCAAAGCTTGACTGTTGATGAAATATTCATATACAATAGCCTAGTGAGATTTTGTTCATGAGGGCACCTGTCAGAAGCATAAACTTGCATACAAATCATCAAATAAGAACATAAAATCATTACTAAAATCCAGGCATGCAATCAGATAGTCAGTTGTCTGAAACTACTGGACTGTAGCCAACACAGTGGCTCAACAGACTAATGCTTTGGTCTTTGCAGATCCTCAGGGCCCTAGTTCAGTTCCTCCTGCTACTGGTCAGGTCAACTGTCTGTACCTAGTGTTGACTTTCCTGGCATTTAATGCTAGGAGTGAAGAAAAAAACCCTGAGTCCATAAGTTCCCTTTGACCTGAGCCACAGAAACATCTGCTGGTTGAGTCATGAACGGCTTGCTGGCCAAGTTTAACAGTAACCGATCCTGTTGCGGATCAGCTCTCTCAGCAGTAGGTGTCACTGCAATAAATAGATGGATTTCAAGGGACAAAGACACACATTCCCAATGAAAATGCATAAATAGAATATCTCTGAATAAAAAGAGTTTCCAAAAAAAGTATATTGTCCAATTTGGCTTTTTTTAAACACCACATAAGAAACTGGAAGTTTGGTTTGGGGAGAAATGAAATTGCACAATTGGGATTCCCAACAACAACAACAAAGTAATTCTGCCCTTTAGTCCTATGTCACAAAGATCCTTTAATTCACATTAATCATCTCCCTGCAATCCCAGGTCTATTAAGTAAAGACTGCTACAGTTAAACCTTTAAAAGAAACCCTCTCTAACAAATTAAGTAATTTTCTCTAGTGGAACAAAAGACCTAGTTAAATGGAAAGACACTGCACACTCAACTATAGTTTTAGGACTTAACAAAGACCATAAGGTTAGCCTATTTTCTATCAAATTAAAGAGTCCATAGCCAACCCTATATGCATGCTGAACAAAGTAAAAAAGAATGATGAAAATACCTTTGAGGGAGCAGAAAGGATGTCTCAAGTATAGATGTAATTAATAGAATGCATATTTTCAAAAAGCTGTAACCAATTTATATTTGAAATAGAAGTATGTGGTATACCAAATAATATCACGGAAATGTCAGCCAAGGCTACCATACTTGGTTTTATTATCACAAAGTGGTTTGTAGGGTAATCAAGGATATTCCAAACTGCATACTGCTGAATTAGATGGTGGACAGAACAATACATCACTAAACATATCAGCTACCTGTGATGATGTCAACACAGAAATTACGTGCCTAAGAAATTTTTTAATTTTGGTCAAGAGGTGAAAGCAAGTTTAAAACCTCTTAACTTTATCTAACTTGTTGTATGTAGAACAAAGCCTCTGTAACAAAGTATATACTCTCAAAACACATGGTATCACTGCATTTAGCTTAAGACTCATTTTCTTTCCAGTGACTTGGGAGTGGGAACAAAAGAGGGGAAAGAACAAAGACAATAAAAATATAAATTACTCCATTCTTTAAGGTCAGTATATTTAAGAGAAACCAACATGAAAAAAAAGTGTCACAGGCAGAAAGGATTAAGAGCTACCCTACCCAACTCTGAAGAGTTACACTCCTCCCTTTCCACCTACAGCGCTGTGCTTCTGAAGTCCCCCTCACAGCAACGCACACTAGGTCATACTCCAGTATGACCAAGTATCGGTGGGTTCCTCAAGGTATACTGTGATCAAAAAAACAGCAGAGGAGGGGGAGAACTGTTCTGCACTCTCCTTTGATGGGCACAGAGATATTCAGCACAATAACATAACGTAAATACAAATACTTAAAAACTCAGCAGTAAATTGCCCAGTTTCAGTGCTGTCGGGCACGCTTCCGCGGCCAGAAGGGGACCGAATTTTTCAGAATTCTCAAGCCACCTTCCAGCACTGCAGAAAAGAGTAACCCTAACTGATTGTTTCCATATCTCAGTTAGGAAAAAACTCACCATGTATCTTAACTTAAATACATGGCTCATCCTCTGTAAAGCAGCCAGGGACAGAATCCAGAACTCTTGACTCCCATTGCTTAGACCAGTATGCCAGAGAGCTTTCTTTTATCAAACACAATTGAATGCTGAAAAGGTTGTGTTTTTGTTTTTTTAACTCATGATGGAACTGTCAGCATAAATTTGTTAGTTAAAATATTATGAATGATTTTTAGGTTTTAATAACAGAAATTCTTGGCTGTTAATCCCTTCTACGTCCAATTTCCGTCTTCTCTTTCCTTTCTTTCTTCCACCCAATTGATTTATTTTTCCTCTTCCTATAACACATGGACTTTGTGGCAAAAAGATGTAATTTAGAGCACCACAGCGATTCTTGGGTATGAGTAGCTCTAACGAGTTATTTT
This sequence comes from Rhea americana, assembly GCF_003343005.1. Taxonomy (NCBI): domain Eukaryota; kingdom Metazoa; phylum Chordata; class Aves; order Rheiformes; family Rheidae; genus Rhea; species Rhea americana. Next base: position 2,637,478 of record NW_028186150.1, read on the forward strand.
AATACTAATTTCCAGGAAAAGGATAATGTTGAGAAAGACTCAGTTTCAGTGCAATTGGAAGGAGCTAAAGATGTAGCTAAAGAGGCAGGGTTGCCGGGAGGCAGGCAGGTAACAGAAAAATAAAGCAAACACTGTTCAGGATGCTTCTCATCTTTGTGATCTCCAGAAAGGCAGAAACAGCAAACTCTGGGCAGAATTAAGTGGAAAGAGATACATGAGGAATCTCAAGACCAGCTTAGACTAAGGATAGAAAAAATATGTACTTAATTATCACTCAAGAAAAATGAAACATTAAAGAAAAAAACAAATCTCTTTACCCTTTGGTGTTCTGGTCTGTGCACACCTTTATTGATAAGCTATATTACTACTGTTGTCATTTAACTTTATTAATTGATTACTGTCATGAACAGAAGAACGGAGCTGGTAACTCTAGAGGCCACYTAATACCTCCTGTTTTGCTTTCACACTGAGATACGTGTTTTAGACTTTGAAGGGTGTCACAGTGCACAGCAAAGACACCGACAACTTCATTTTGCAACTGCTATAATCGTATCTACCCCAAGGTCAGAAAATACTCATAAAACATGCTGTTTCTTCAGACTGTCATTTCAAAAAAGTAAAAAAATGATTCCGTCTGCACTGCTGATAACAACACTGTTCTTTCGGGTAGCTTCTCCAGCAGGAGCACAGTCCCGAACTGGAACACACTAAAAGCAACTGAGGCAGGGAATACCGTCCAGTATTTCCCTGGTTGCTTTTAAATTACGCCTACCTGTCTAAGATCATCTGCCTCACAATAATCTTGCCTTTCCTTTTGAATGATGTTGCAAAGCAGTTGTAACAGTTCTGTGATTAAGCTAAGAAAATCACAGTGATGTCACATAAGTGACCGTAAAAAGGGTCACAGCTTTGCAATACTGTTGAATTCAGTGAGGTACAACCGGTTACACGAGTGGACAATTCCCTTCCACCAGTTTGCTCCAACACCAGGAAGAGAAAAAAGAATGGCTACATAGTGGCTAAATCAAAGGAAGCACAGATATAAGCGCTGATTATGGTAAAACTATGTACACTTAAATATAATGGTAGCATGACGTTCAGGATCCCAACAAGCGTAGTACTGACTGCTGTCGGGACACCCCTGTTTTATCTGGACACAAAAGCTTTGATCGTTAATTAAAAGGGCAGAGACCTTGGCAGACATATAGCATAGAGATGAACATAGAGGAGGAGGAATGTTAGAGAAGCACAGTAATATATTTGAAAGTTATCCGCAGGATAAAAATCCTTTAAATGATTTTGATGTTAATTGCAATATTCTGGGCTCTCGACTGAGAAGGCAACCTATCACGGTTGGTATGTGAGTGGCAACAAAGCTGACAGAGAAACTGGTAATTGCGATCACAGGATGACAGACAGTGGCAAGTTCAACTATGACTGCAAAGTCAGTCGAGATGGACTCTGTTAACTGCAACGTGTCCTTAACAGCCAGCTCTGGCCAACTAAAGCACAGTTCTGACCAAATGCCTCAGAATGACTGACAAGATCCCTAGAGGCTTTGGCCTCGTAACAGGCTGTGAGATCGTTTGAAGAGTTCTTGTCATAAGCACCAGAGACTGAAAACCAGACTGCTTTACTGCAATAGTTTTGAATAATTTTGGAACGTGCAAATAAACATAACCAACTCTCAGTGAAACAATTTCAAGACTCTTGAATTCTCTGTACAGATAAGCAGTTTGTGTTCACTTTCTCTACCTCATGCTAATTTACAGAATTATATGCTGAATAGGTAGCTATTTTTCATAGGAAAAAGGGAAGTCAGGTTGGTAACCATTTTACACATTTTTACTGTAAACCTGTGTGAATCTGGATAATTTCAGCAGAATACAAAGCCAAAAGAAAGAAAAAGCGAGGGGGAGCACTTTGTGGTCCAGTTTCAAGCAGCTGACCGCAGGAGGCAGTGAGTGGGCTCCCACTACTTTCCGTAAGGGGTGAAAGTGCTCTTCATTTTACGGGACCAAAACCCAATAGTCTCAAAGCAGAAGATATTCAGGGGATGCCCTCACAAATCCTCTATATTGCTTCAACTGCCTAAACAGACACTCATTTTTCTGTTGTACTGATTTCCAGTGCCTTGCACCTATACTTGTAAATATACAGATTGTTATTACACCTCTTTTTCTAATTAGAATATTTATCTCCTTCACTTTCTAATTCTGTATAAACCAGTTATTTATATATGACATGAGAAAGCATGAATGGGATGCATATAGCAAACTGTAGTTTCTCATACTTCACTGCAAAAAATCTGAGAATTTAATACTAATCAAAGCACTAGTTTCAAATTAAAAAAAAAATACAAAAAGAACTCCTTTCTCAATTTCAGTTGTTGACTTTTAGTTTTGTAGTGACACTGTATGTTCCTAAAGGTTTTCTTTGTTCTTCCTACATTTTCCAAAAACACTGTAAAAGGACAATAGTATAAAAATTATACTGTAAAAACTGTAAGAACTTTGAATAAGCAGAGTTATTCATTTATATCCCTCGCTTATGAAATGCCCATATCATGTATCCTTTATCCAACAGCAGACTCTTTTAGCTTCAATCACAAGAGCTAACAATATGTTATTGATATGATTTCAGGAAACTGTCAGCAGGCAGCTTAACTTTCAGCTCCTCAGCTATGGTGAGTGTATGCACAAAACGTACCTGTGCCTCTCCTGCACGAAAGCTGGCAGAGATACGGACATTCCTGTCAGCTGTCATGGCAAAATAATGAGAAATGTAAACAGCTCTTCCTCACTAAGGCCTAGACTCATACTCATTACACAACCAAAATTCACTATTGGTTTCACAGTGAATTTTAACTGGAATCAAAAATGCCTGTCGGAGAATTGAGATGCAGTTGATTGCTCCCTGCGAGAAACCAGATTAAGAAACAGCTGGGCAGGTAACTAAAGACACCGCTGTGTGCCCTCATCCTCTCGTGCCCCATTCGCACCTCCTCCCCAGCATGAAGCCCCCTGCGCGGTGGTGGGCCCTTCACACTTCCGCGAATGATATTTAGGTTTCCCACTATTCCTTCCATTTACATTCAACACAAAATCACTCGGAAGACTACCAAACAGGATGCCTAAACAGGCCAGCACCCATGCCTGAAACTTTGCACGCCCTGAGCAAGATCTCCAGAACCACTTGGAATCTGACTCCTATCAAGTGTGGCGCAAATCAGGACTTCAAATACTTTTGTACATCTGGCCCTTCAGGCTCATTGAGGAGAATGGGTGCAATTAGAAATAAGTGAGGCTCTTCTGGGAAGACACAGAACTTCCTCATTTTCAACTACTTCTGCTAGAAGTAAAAATCAACTTAGCACATAAATAAATAAAGTCTAGTATATTCAAGTTTTATTTTTATCTGCTATTATATTTTCAAGAGATTGAGAACAATCACAAATGTCAGAAGTCTGAACAGGTAAGATAAATGTACAACTCTCCCAATTTTAAAAAGCCAGTGGTGTTTTTAAAAAATGGGTTTTTTTAATATTTTCACATTGGTTTACAAGCTTTAATAATAAAAGAGTACGTTGTGCTACTAGATGCTGGCCATTCTTTTTTGTCTGATGAAGAGAAATAACAGGCTGCTGCAGGAGTTAGCACAGTTGGGTTTTTTTTTCAAATGATCAGAGAAAGTACAGTACTTTAAGGATGTGCCTTACTTGCTCTTAAAAGGGTAAAACAAAATATTCTTCTAGCTATTCTAAGCCTGCCATATAAGTATTATGCTGTTACAGATTTCAAAAGGTTAGCTTCAATGAACCTGACATCAGTATAACCCAAAATAACCCATTCAAGAGAAAAGTAAGAAATAATTGCTGTTTTCTCTTTTTTTTCCTCAGCTATATTGCTATAATGATTTTGCATAACAGATTGAACAAAGTGCTGTTGTGACAGGTGGTAGAATTCAGCTAGTAAGCACAGAGACAGGGTTCAATTTAGTTTGTGAATCCTTTAATTGTTGTGCAGCTAATTAAAGAAGGTTCTTTACACTCGCAAGTGTTTACCGTTGCTAGTATGCATACATGAAAAATTAAATTGTGCCTTCAAGGGCTGAGAACTATAGAAAAATCATAGCTGATTCTGCAACATGCTTACCAGCTCAAAATAGCTGCTTTTCACAATTGGAATTTGTAAAACTTTTTGCTAAGCAAATATAGAGCTAATTAGAAGTGTTCGTTGGACCAATTAACATTTAAATAAATAAGCCATATTGCACATTTCACAGTCTTTATTTAATGATGCTTCTTAACTCTTTGGAAAGATTCCTTTAAGTACAAATAAGTTGTCATAAAAATGAAAGACAAAAATAACACCAAAACAGTATATTCTATGCTTTTTTCTTTTTGCCTTGAAGTCTTTTCTAAAACTATACCTGTTACTGGGAAAGGGGGAAATACACAAATCTGGTTCCTTCTTTCATCTTGTCAAGTTACCTTTCCACCCTTTTGAATATAAACAGAAAAACATATTTGATTACTATTTAAAGTGTTATGATAGTTCTGTTTGTTTTGCCCCATGGAACAGAATCTGCTTCAGAAAAAAAAATCTTACTTTTATCTTGTAAAATGGCCATTCTAGCCAAAAGAAGGGTGTTCTCAGAAGAGATTGCTCTCAGAGTAAGAAATGCAGCAGTTTGAAGTTGCATATGCAAAGAAAAGTAAAAGGAAAAATCTGTTTTTCTGTTCTACTGTTAGCATTCCCATACCAAAAACAATGTTATTATTATACCTAACCCCAGGGCCGCAATCGCCTGTGTCTTTGGGGTCAAGTGATATTTTGCTTTCAAAACAACCGTTTTTTAATTTACCCATCCCTTTCAATCAATAAGACCCTTCACTTAGCGTTGAACATACATTTTACCTCTCTCTTTCAACCTCCAAAGCTGTACCTAACACAAAGGTTACATTAAAAACAGAGCGAAGGCTTCTCACTACTTTTTTCCAAGAAGCATTACACTACCTTATAATCATGCTAAGAGCTAATATGGAAGGACTTGTTGTTGACCTTGGCTTTCAGCACAGAAAAACCAAATTAACAAGGACCAATTAACATTTAAATAAATAAGGAAGATTAACAAAGAATACTCTGCATACCAAGAGGGTAAAATAAACTAAAAGAAAGAGTACAGTAACTCCCTCGACCAGCATGAATTAAATTCGCTGAGAAGAAAGCAATTCTGTTGGTGCAGGGGTACAGACTGCTCTTTCCTGTGCGGGCAGGGCCTGCTGAACACCAACAGGGATGCAGCCTTGTGCAAGTGCAGGCAATGCTCTTGCTCTGGCAAACCCTTGGGATTTCCCTTGCAAAAACATGCAGAAACTCCCTCCCTCCCCCCTTCCTCCCTCTCCCCCCTGCAGTCTTGCAGGACGTTTCTTACAGAAGGAAGGGGCTGCCCACACTTCTAGCCTCTACTCCCACTTCCACATGAGCTTTTTGGTGTATGTGATTGCCTTCATCTGATTGCTACAGGCTGGGAACCATGTGGCATTAAGTTTATGGTTGACAAAGTAGAGGCTAAGACTAGAAACTTATTTTGCAGATTAATTCATGCCAAAGCATGCTAATTCTGATTAAATTTTTAGTGTGAAAGGTTTTTCAGGACCAGTAATTTTTGGTCAAAGTAAAAGAGAAGAAAACTGGCCAATGAAATTCCAACAGCCCAAGAGAAAGGATATTTGTGAAGTCCCTGACATTTGGGAAATTTATGTTCTAAAATCTATGTTCTGTTACGCTCACCCTCAAGACCTGAACTTGAATTCTGCTAACTAGGTAGTTGCTCTGACTACCAGACTACAAATTTACACTGGTATTATTCTTCTCTCCCTTTTTTCTAATAAGCACAAAAAAATCCCAGACAATGAGTTTGAAACTGCCAAAACTCTCATGGTTAAGGGAGACTGTTTCTACATCAAACTTTAAATTTATATACATCCTTGACCTTTTTCTGGGAAAAAGGAGCAGAGAGCTGAAACAGCAACCTGAGTCGCAGGGACTCCTCCATGTCATATGATCGGATGCTACTACACCAGACAAGACTAAGGCAAAGTATTCAACTACCTTTCACCTTCTCTTCCTTCCTCTATTCCCTCAGGTAAATTTGCTAAAGGTTCTCCATACATACTTGGATGCCGCTATCCCGACAGAACAATTAAAACTCCCCCTTACTACTCACCTACAAAGCCTACCTTTTAAAAGAAAATTCCTATATAAAGGTTATGGATAATTTTCAAAAGATTACAATATGATCTATCATTTTAAATATTTGGATTTGGAATATTGRTTCAGGCCTCTGACAGTCACCTTTATGAATAGTTAAGAGTTCACAGAGATGATTATCATGTACTATTTAAATATGTATAAAGGACAAAGATAATAACAATACTTTGCACTTTAATAGAACCTTTTGTCCAAAATTCTCAAAGGAGAACCTCAGTCCTCATGAATGTAAAACTCACAACTAATCTGACCTGCACAGTGAGTCCCTATTGTTACTCCCATTCATCACACTGGGAAACTGATGGACTGCTACTGCGAGATTTCTCAAAATTGATAGCGTGGCTTAACTCATGAAGCGATTGAAGGCTTCCCAAATAGGTAACCCAAACTGAACCATCATTTTAGAAATTTTGACTAATGATTTGTGCAAAGGTAGAAACAATCTGGAACAACAGAAGACTATTGATCTTCAATCCCTATCCTTGTGTTTTCCAAAGAACATCTTCATCCACACGTTAAGAGACAGACTGACTGATCAGCACACTATCCAGCCATGAGAAAGGGATTTCTTGCCAGCATTCAGAAAAAAGCTTTTCTGTAGCCTCAGAACTAATTCTAGAAATGTTTTTTCCAGTACTAGAACTAAAAACTAAAAAAGAGCTCTTGTAAGAGTCATACTTTTTTGTGTGAAAAACACTTCTCTGCTCTTTGTAGCCATTAAAGCAGTTGTGTATAAAACTTTGTTTAAAAAAAAGTCACATATTTCTAAATGCCTTACTTCAATAAAGATAAACTCTCCTGTCTTCCGATCAAGATGCTGAAAGAAGGTGATTCTTCTTTATCTGACAGAAGTATAGTATTTTACTCATGTCAAGATTTGAACACGCACAATAGTATGTTTCACAGAAAATAGGAAGAGAGCTAATAATTTCAAACAGCAATGCAAAAGATAGGGACCCCAAACATAAGCACTGACTTAATCCAATTATAAAGTTTGAAATGCTGCTAAAAAGTTGAGAGTGTTTGAACACTGGTCCTGGACAATTTGAATTTATGCGAACGGCATTTGAACAGCAGTGAAACCAAAGGTCGTCCTGTCCTTAGGGCCATATTTACAGAAGGGTCAACTGATTTTGAATAATTCTGCCAATGCATTAAGAAAATATATGCTTTACTTCCAACATTAGTAATGCACGTCTTCTTATATTATACAACTTCATTTCTTAACCAAGTGCATTTCTTAATGAGAAGTAAAAAGGCAAAGAAAAAGCCACATTTTTCCCAATGTACATTATTTCTCATATTTTCTTTTGCAATACTCATTTTGCTTCAACAGCTTTGAAGAAAAACTCACTAAGTGTCAGCGAAGCGCAGATGACTTTCACATCTCTGTTGCAAAACTTGCAACGAAAATACCAGTTAAAATGATTTTTTTTAGAGAACTAGGGAGAGAGACAGACAGAGAGAATGAGAATATGTGTCAATATGATTGTTTTCAAATACCTGAACTGGGAGTGAGTGGGTATCATCAAAACCCCTCTGACCAGACATCTCTGGAGACAAAACACAATGAGGTAGTGAACTGGAGTGTCTTTGTCCCTTATACAGTTTGTCCTGTTAGAGCGCCTGTGGTTCCCTCCCTCTCTCACCTCTAGTAAAYCAACTCATCATAATTTCCCTGCCAATGTTCTAGTCAGCACCAACTTTTTTTTTTTCACTCAATCCTTTAAAACAGAATGATGAAGTTACTGAAAAAATAACTCAGGCTTCTACCTGCACTACTGGTAACACAACAGAGCTCTGCTCTCATTCGGGGTCCTATAGCTAACAACAACCAAGAGACTGAATTCCCTTCTCTCAGATATAACCATCTAAAGTTAAATTCATCATATTATTCACAGATACAGAAGATCAGAAAATTGGCTCATAACAAATTATCACAGAGTTACATGTTAGCACAAGTTAACTGATTCACAGTAATTCTTAGTGTATATGTTCTGAGCAAATGTGATGTAAACTTAGTTCTGCTTTCAGTGAAAGACACCTTTCACTAGTTTCATTAGGGTTAATCTAAAACATTGTCTCTCATATGCTGTGAGGTAAGAACTACTACCCAGCCAGATACAGCAGCTGACAGTTGGTAATTTGGGTGTTGGACTAGTATTTATTGCTAGGTTCTGTGGTATTTTGCCAGGGTTCAGCAAACCAGATACTTTCTTCAAACTGCAATTTGTTTTGCCAGATTCTTGTTAAAACACTTAAGTTATATTTTTCATGAAAAGCTGTAAAACCTTTCCCTAGGTCCTGTTTGCTGTGGAAGTCCCACTGAACATACAACAGGATACGGGCCAGCAAAAAAATAATAATAATAAAAAATAAAAAAATAAATAACAACCAAATTCCACGATACGCACAGATACCCAGACCTACGACAGCAGGGGATGTACATTTTTAAATATGTGTGAAGGACTCATCCCAAAACCCACTTGGTGAAAGTCCTTCCAGTAACCTCAATGAATTCTGGCTCAGGCCCATGCTGAATGTGTGGCAAGCACTTATAACCATACATGGATCTCAGGGCTGAACTTGAATTCATGTATTTGTGGAGCTTACTGATGTAAATGACAACTCATATACATTTCAAGATATAATTTACCCTTATCCTTTAGTCTTTCACTGCACTAYTTGAAACAGAATATAATCAAGGCTGCCATTTACAGCTAAACTTTTTTTCCCCATAAAAATACTTTCAACAGTCAAAAACTCTCTGAACTAAAACCAACAACATTACATTGTAAAGCATGATTTACAAAACATTCTGAAGAAAAAAAAAACATTCAGCCATGTGGAATTTTACTATAAGCCACACACCGTTTAACTACCGCAACATACTTTCTCTTCCGTACTCTCTAACGATTGACAAGTTTTTCACCCTTTCTCCTGTTCAGATTTCTCTATAGTGCTACTCACTAGCATCGAGTATGAAGACGGATTAGGGAGAATGGAGAGTCCTCCTTTATACATTACTGAGTGATTCTGTAAGGCTTCATGAATGAAGATAGAAATAAAAATCCATATGCAGAAAAAATCCCCATGAATTTCCAGGTCTTCATACATTCACTGTTAGTAGAATGCTATTCCAGTAGTGGCACTGCTGCCATCAACTCGGCACATTTTGGGATACATCAATGGAATAGAAAGGAATTGATTAGAGGACACATAGCAATACAAGTAAGTGAAAGAACAGTAACAAAACACTGCAATCACTCTTAATTAAAATTATTTTCCTAATTTTTATAGAGACTAAAACTAATCATATTGAACATCTTTGGTTTGTCTTTGATTTGCTATAGACAAACGAATGGACGAATGCTCTCAACAGGATCTTTTTTTCTGCAGAGAAAATGTATGGGTTACACAGCATGCACCCATATCTACCAGTGAAAAACTGGTATGTCTAATTTTAAGTCTTCCAGCCTTTCATACTGAACATGTGTAAACTGCTAAATATTTCCGTTCAGCAGTAGCCATCTATACTTAAACTACAAATCATAAAATAATGAGAAGTAACATACCTGCAAAATGAACATAAAATACATTTATTTTATAACCCAGTCTGCAGTCAGCTCTGCATGTTCCCTAAATGAAGGAAAAATACATGCAAAGTTTAGATAGTTCCAGAAGTTTATAATACAAACCAAAAAAAACTTGGAAAAAATGTGTATAAACAAAGCTCATGCATTTTTTTATTATTGGTAATTRTTAATTCCATGAAACAACTACACTATCACAATCAAAAATATATACACACTTTTCCTCAGAAAGTTCCTATAACAATTTCTATTTATGATCTACTTTTATATGATCTTCCATGCAAATGAACTGACAGCTCCTATATATCCTGAATATCACTTTCCCTCTTAGGGACCACGCACCTTTGGGAATCCTAAAGGGRCGTTTTAAAAAGGGTGAGTTGAGAGGTAAGAATTAATTTGGAAGACCTCCTCCACGGAGAAGATAATTTAATAAATATTTACACTGAAAAATTTTAAGGAATAATGAAGCAGAATGCACTCAATGGCAACATTAGTATTGCTACTGTAACTCTCATCATACAGTCACTGACTTTAACTCTGCAGGTTTGCATGAAATGAATTTGCTTAAACTTAAGCATATGCCTAAATACCTTTCTAAATTAAGACTGGAAAACACCAGCATGGCTTGTGAGAGAGGTCACTAACTAGAAACGGATATTCCTATGATGTTTAATGTTTCTGTAAGGATGAGCATCTGCGGTCACTGGTATGTTGAAAACTGTTAATTAAAACAAGTTCTGTTTCACCAGCTAAACAGGGAATTGAAGTAAACTTTCAGTCAGAACATAGACAAGTTTGTTCAATACACYTGAAATCTCAAGAAGACCCAGAGTTACTTTACAGGTACAGAAGGAAATGTAATTGTAAACAAATRCAGTTAATGTTGGCTGGAGACATTCCCGTGGCACACTATAATGGTACAGTACAAAATATGGTCTTTTRGAGACTTTAGGGTTTTTTTCTRGTCATTTTTAGGACAAGACCCATTCCACCTATTATCAGCTGTGATAGCATCTAATCTACCTATCCTTACAGAGAATGAAAGTCTCTCAAGATCTCTTCTGTGAGGAAGGGAACCTAGGTAATCTAACTTCTAGGCAGTATCCCCTACGTTGTGCAGGAAAAACAGTGTTCCTGAATCCAAACAAACTATACGGAGTGTATACAGTGCTGGCATTTCTGCTGCTTCATCATGAACGATTTTTTTTTTCAAAATCATATTTTACAGGAATCAGGACTAAGTTGTTACTTACAAGRTTCATTTTGTAAAGACATTAATTAATAGACTACACATGGAAGTGAGGTGGGGAGTAAGATAATATTGCGCATTATTCTGTTGGCAAGTTCATCATTTTAGTAATTAAGGTTGATATTGTCTTTTTAAAATACATTAAGCAATACAGACAACACATACTCTGCCCAGCATTCCTCTATTCTGGGGTGGGGAGGKGGAGAGGGCGCATCTCAGACGCGTGAGCAGAAATGTTGGTGCTATTCTAGGGTGATCCCTTTATTGCCCAGTAAGGTGTCTCAGTTGCATACTATACACTCACTCCTTCACTTGAAGGTATATCCAAGACTCTAGTTCTCTCAAGACAGTCTGAGTTGTAGAGATGCAAACTCAGTAATACTTTTGTGAAATTTTTCTTTCAGAACCCTCATTAATGTAGTTGTTTCCTCCCCAACAGATTTCAGGCAGAATGGCAACTAACGGAAAGCTTTCATTTTGACACTTATATTCAGACACACTCCTGTTCCCTTTCTCTTCCTCTCTCCCTCTCATAGCTAATCAATCAAACAGCTGTTCTGTATGGTTTCCCAAAAGAACTGCATCCCTTTCTTCCATAGGAGATCAAAGATAAAGGAACGAGGCACTAGTTTACTTCAGTGATGTAAACTCATGAACTTTTTTTTCTTGTAAGAGTGCGTTAGCGTGGCCAAAAGAAGCTGAGAGGCTGAGAAATACCAGCTATGCCTTTGAAAARGAAATTTTGAGCATCTATTTATCATTCTCAACATGGCAGCATGTAAACAYCTTAAGTCTAAGGTTCTAGATATGTAGAAAGTTAGTGTCCTTCACGACTCAAAGCTATGTTTTTTTTTTTTTTTACCTGTTTATTGACCTGTTTATTATTACCTGTTTATTGAACTGTTGTCCATAAACCTGTTAAATCCCTTTCTGAGCCTGCTGATGCTGTCTGCCGCTACAAATTCCCTTGGCAGCAGGTTCCAGAAGTTCACTACCCAACTGTGTAAGGAAGAACCTTTTTTTTAAAAAAAAAATTGTTTTAAACTTATCTACTGGTTACCTGCATTGTGTGCTGTATTTATGGTTTTGTAGTATCGATGAAGGAACAGAGTGAGGGTTGTGGAAAAACACTTTGATACAATTTTCTATTTACAGTTGTCCTCAGTTTTTCCCAGAGAAGTCTCCAAAAAATGTTACAGTGTAGCGCAACTCAGAATGTAAGATCCTGACATGGTAGTATAAGTTGCAATGACTGCCTTTGCTAATGCAGCTTAGCTAACAYAGTCTACTGATTTTTATAACCTAGTCGTTGATGACAACAAGATGATCCACCTCATGGTGTCAGAGATGTCTTCTGTAAGCTAATAATCAACCTCTCTACACAACCCTTTTGAATGAGACCATCTGAGGATCAGCAGTTTTTGCCACAATTAAAACAGTGCATCTACCATGGCTGATGTTTGTCCAGTTCTAGAGGGGGAGGGGGGGAAGTTCTTACTAGTTTGACTAAGAGAGGAAAGTACCATAATGAAGCCTTCATTATAAACCTATTCTAAAAATACCCACCCAAATTTGGGTGTGAAAACTACACAGAACCTAGTTCCACCCAAAGCCAACATAAATGAGAGCCTAAGGAAAATACTTCCTYTCCTGGCAGAAACTGTTGTTTCAAGCTGTGTCCAGATGATTCCCCCCACCCTCTCTCCAAAACTAGAACCATTATAAAAAATAACCATTCTCTTAACTTAGTTTAAAAAAAGAAAAGATCTCTCGACTATGGTTGAAGCCAAATGGCCCTTCAGGCTACTGCTGAAGAATCAATTACATTAGCTGTAAGCCTAAGAGAGTCCTGGGGACAATCAGTCAGAGCCATAATAGCTGTGAGGGAATTGTTAAGCAAATTGAGGGATTCTTTAGGTAATTGGGATTGGACAACCAGGTCATACTTAATTTGAAGCATCCATTCCATACAAGTGCTTCGTATGTATAGTAAGAACCACAGACAGTAAAGCCTAACTGTGATGCTACTAACTCAATGCTTCCAAAAGGACCCCTCCCCTATTTTCTTGTGCAGAATATTTAATAGGATTGTGCTCACTTTCAGCAGAGGAGAATTCAAGCAGTTACTGCAGGATCAAATCAGGGAGCTGAGAGACCACGCTCAGAAGTCTTCTGGGAGAACCTGTAGTGCTTTTAATACTCAGTGACTACTTGGAGTTTCCTACCAATACTGAGATGCTTGCTCACAGAAGAAAAAAATGGACAATTCATTGCTTTCCTTAAGACAGTCCAAAAATAGTAGGGAGGTACATTTTCCTCTTTCTGATGTTGAATGAGTCTTTAGCATGCTAAATGTACACTTAGCTACAAAATCTGGCCTTCCAGAGACACTCTGTAGAAACTCAGAGCTTCCACTTCAAGCTCTCAAGTGAGGTTTAGAGAAGAAAGGCAAGAAAATCCTCAGTTCTTTACAGGCAAGAAAATCCTCAGTTCTGGAAGTTCACTCTGAGGCATATGCACAGGGATCTCAGATCAAATTTGATTTTTCATCACAGTTAAACAGGAAACCACCACAAAAGCAAGAAGCTCCCCTTTTACTTTGTCCACTGAAATAACTTTCGGAAGAAAAAGGTACACCGAAAGTTCAACTTCATATCCAGTTTGCTTTTGGAGAAACTTGATGCAAGAAGCTAGCGCTAGTACTTTTTGGCTTCTCTAGAGAAAAGCAAGCCAACTTGGCTTGCAGCACCAAGAGAAATTAATTATTTGTTGGACTGCCCTGAAGTTTCACAAGGTAGACAAAATGAGACAGTAAATGTGGCCCTAACAGTGGCAATACCAAAGCTGACAATTCAATCCTCTTGTTTCTCTTTGCTCAGATTCTTTGTTGGAACTAACTTGAGGAAAAAAACCTAATACTAGGTCTTCTGGCAAAGACTATCTAAAATAATTGCCTAGAATGGAAGATTCTGCTACTGCCACATTTCTTTGGCAAGACAAAAAAAAATGGGAAGAGATGGATACAGAACAGAACCTGGATGCCTGAGGAGTGCCAAAGGAAGAGCTTTGTGTCAGTTGCCATTCTGTTGGAAATCTGCACTGAGAAGCTCAGTGGTCTCTGCTCCCAGCAAGCTGGCCATGGCTTAGAAGAGCTGGCTACATACAGCTGACCCTGGCAGCACAGCTAATATTAGTAAAAACTCAAAGTAGCAGACAGACCAATAGCCCATTGGTAGAGGTCAGGAATATCTGCTCGTGTACAGTTCTGCCATTACAGAGGTCTCACTGAGTACAGATTCAGTCCACTTCATACTCCCACTTTAGTGAATGTTTTAACTTCTTATCAGATTCGTTAGAATTTTTCTAGCCTTGATGGAACAAAAGCCAACAACAAACACCGTATGCAATTCTACCTCTAACATTTCGGGTTGTGACACGATCTGTTCAGGCAGGCTATGGATTCCTAAAGTTATCCAGCAGAATGCCCGCAGCTACTCAGCTACAGCAGCTTTAAAATAAGGAAAACATGTAAAACAAAGAATGTAAAATCCCTGGTTTAGAACATACTGCTTTAACTGAAGGGAATCTTTCCACCATACTAACACCAATTTAGGTGAGCGAGTGGGCAAACAGTCTCCCATGAGACTACTTAAACAGGCTATGGTATACTGGCTCAATTGCCCGGACAACATCAGGAGTCAAGGCCTAGGGAGCCCTTGAAGAGCAGAGTAAATAATCCATCTACAAAAATAATCATCATCAAAAACAGTCATCCACAAAATTTTTGCCAATCAGTACTTTGAAAAATGAGCCATCACATTTTGTAAAGATAATGGATGGAAATTCAATCTATGTGACAGTTAAGGACAAAAAAAAAAAAGAAAAAGAAGTCTTTGGAATACAGGGATTGCTAAAACCACAGAACGCGGACTTAGTGTGTTGCAGTATAGAAATGTTCACRGTTACATAGTTGCTTTTTCTTGACCGCATGGCCACAAATAAATCTTATTTTGCATGTAAGACAAAAGCCTGGACAACAAAGTTGTGCCAGAAGCATCATTAAGAGACTTCACTTGGTGCAACCTGGGCGAAATTTTATGAACAATGTAGGCAGTCAAATGAGTCCCCACAAGCAGAACAAAACATTTACAACACGATTGATAATGATTTAGCCTTTTACAAGTCCCTAATCCACAAAGGAAGTAATCTGATCCTGTTCAGAGGTGCTTTACTAACAGAAACACACTCTGCAACAAAATAACTGGAAAAAATAATAAACAGTCATTAATACAATTTTGTATGTTTACAATAGACTACGTTTCTATTGCATTTATTAAACATTTCTTAAGTAGCAAAAGGTTTCAAAGTCCCATGCACTGTATCTGCTTTCTGCATCCCCACAGTCATTAGTCATGGAAGCTTTTTTTAAAAAAAAGAAGAAAAAAGAAGAAAAAGTGTATGCAGTAGTCATGTTTACCAGAGATTACCCCAAAACAAATTTTGGGAGGAGGTATAGTAGACTGTCAAGATTGTAAACACAATGTTATGCATCTCAACACTGTCTTTATACGGTCTAAGGAAAWAGAAAGAGAAAAGGCTTAAGAAAAAAAGACTGCTCCAGCCTCTTTTGYCTGAGAAGACTGCAGTAGAGGGTATCTAAATACAGTGGAATACGTTACATCCATGCATTATTTTCCATGGAGGTGAGTTAAAGCCTAGATTCAAGATTCCTTGCGCAGGACATCACTACTGTTTGAAGCTCTGATATAACACACCATCTTTCAATCTTATATTTTATAAATACTGCTTTATTCTGGAGTAAGATACATTCAAAGCCCGAATGCCCACCTGAGATAAGCTAAGCTCAGCCACAAGAAGGGTGCTTTCTTGCTTAACATAAGAATAGAYAGTATGGCCCACAAAAATGCTAGCTTCAACACAACTGACAATATCAAGATACGCACACGGAGTTAGCTATGTGGTTTAGACACTGGGAGATTCCAACTGCTTCCACCCTTGTTCATTTTCAGTATCAGCGGAATACCCCAATACCGCCCTGTAGTTTAAGGTCAGATTCCAGCAGCCCTCCAAGTCAGAGCACAGCAGGCAAGCAGAAGTGGGAGATTTACTTTGACACCCGGGAAAAACTAAACTGTCTTGGGAGACTTCATTTCAAGTTTTGCTTCTGATTATAATTACTTGGTGATTATCACCTCCCCCTTTAGCTTAATTTGAAATGTTTCCGAGTTGGAGAGATGAATAACTGGAATTATCTGGGAAGAGTGATGSGGGAAGAACATAAAAGAACTTTTGTTCTTTCAATTCTTGTACTTGGCAGAAATGTTAAGAAAATATTGCCAATTAATTTTCCTCACAGTTGTAACCTGTGTAATTGTAACCTGTAACCAGCTAACCATAATGCCACTTGGTTCATATTAATTGCTGACTGTTGAGACCAAAATATGATGTTACAATGTCTGGAATATGGAAGGGAGGAGAAACATGTCACTGTTTGAGTTTACTGCACATATCACTGCTCTTACTGTATGTTCTTTTATATCTCAAAAGGCATGACTGTCAAGTGGTATCAGGGTCTCAGACTGGACCACCTGTTAGGTACATTAACTTGGGATTACAGCAAGAAACCAAGTGGGAAGAAGGAAACCCAAAAAAATAGAAGGAACCTAAATTATATTTGGAAGACAACAGCAAATATCTCTCATTCTCTTGCTGAGAAAGAGCTCTTGCTCTTTCACATACAACATTTTCTTATTTTCAATTTCATGAAAAAAGTTTGATTAATTTTAAGAACCAGACACTAGTTAAAATTTGAAAGTAGAAACACCATTAAAAAAATGTACTACTTGCCCAGACCGGAGGTCAGAGTTCCGTGGCGGTCTGTCTATAGAGTGCACAAAGCCCCTTCCAGGCAATTTAAGGTATACTGCTTACTGCAGCTCTTYGAGTTTCCATTATGCCTTCCACTATTCCAGAATCAGGAAGGTCAAACATCTTTTGATTAATGAATRTACTGAGACTTCACAGTCCAAAACACATTTCCAGTGTTGGCTCTTCCCCAACTGATACTTATATTTCCAAATACTAATGAAGAGTATGGTGATATCTCTAAAGCAGCATCTGAACCCTAGTTCAGCCATGATAGACAGAACACATCTGGCTTGATTTCTTCTTTAATCACTTTTTTTAGTCCCATTTTACTAGTCTTCAAGAAGATAGCTATATTTACCTTCATCTGAATGCAAGAGGATTTTCTAGAATGGGGAAAAGAACTGACTAGCAAGAAAGAAGCAGTGGCTATAACGAAATTGATAATGGCAAACTACCACCAAAGAGAACTGAGATTCCTATGACCTGGATCTAGCAATCGTCTCAGATATTCGGCATGCTTTAAGTGTGCAAGCTTGCTTTGCTCTTGCACACACCATGACAACAAATCTAAGGACCATTATGCAGCTGAATCTTCAAGTGCAATCAACTAGTTGATCTACCAAAAAACTGCTCAGCCATAAAACTAATACACTGAATTTAATCTAGTAAGATATGTTAGATTCTTTTTCTGCAGACCCTTATTCTTAGAAACAGTCTTTATGCATGTGAAAAAATCCAGTGGTGTTTACCATAAAAATGGTTTGCGGAATTGGGCAATAAAAGCTGAGATTTTCTTTGCAAACAGATAAATATTTGCACACTGGTACTGTGTGACCATCTACCCAAATATTATCTGTGTGCATACAGGACAGAGCACATTTCGCCAGTWGCTTTGTTTTGCCAGTTGCTGGAACCAAATATCCATCTCCCTCCCTCCCTCCCTCAGCTCTGCTAGTCCACAAGAGCAAAAACCACAGTCTGTATTGATATTAAGGGTAAATCTGTGATGCATGGGGACTTAAYAATATTAAATACTTATACAGCACTTTATACATTCCAAGTGTTGTACAAACATAACTAATTAATCCCCACRGCAACCTGCAAGGTATGTAAGTATTATTTTCCAAAACAAGGCCAAATCTGGTGCTCRTGTATGTAACAGTAACAGAGCTATACCATTGACATTAGGAATAAGTTTAGTCCTAGAAGTCAAGTAACAGTAGTGAAGGACATAAGAATATGCCAGAAGCTAAGCTCTCATCTCACACACACTTTCTCTCTTACGCATATTTTCTCTTTCTCATTCCCATTATTCCATGAATGCTAGGCTCTTTTTATTAYTGAACTCCTATACATATTAATACAACATAACCAGGGAGATTTCATCATTTTACATYGGAAAATCACACCTATTTTAGGGTGTATAAAGGAATAAGGAAGTCCACCAAAACAAGCAATTTGTTTAATTATACTACCAAATCAAAACTTCACAATAATAATATATATCATATTTATTCTACTGGACTAGCAGCATTCACTGCCTTTAAAAAGATTCCTAATTATAATTATTATTATGAAGTTTAAAAGTACAGAAATGTGGAGTTGGGAGGATATGTAAGGATAACAGCACCAGTTAGCAAGGTTTTATAAAGTTTTTAACATGTMAGTATTGAATGCTATGAGCATTTATTGAGGCCTCGAAGAAAAGACTAAAATTAATAMCCAAGATAATGCAGATTACAACATGGTGACTGCACACGCTGGAAGTGCTGATGGTGCTTATAAAGCCCATATGTGGTTAAAAAGCTCAAACTGAAATATTGATAAGGTTACATTACTCTTTAGCCAAAAAGTAATGTCCAAATCAGATTTCTTTATCACAGTTCAAAACCGCCTAACTTCATTAACACACAATCTGGTTGCACCAGGATGTAACAAGAATAAGGGTGATCTTTGCTAACAGGTAATTACGAAAGTATGGGGTGCACTGAGCAAGAACGCACCCAGCCCCAGAAAGGCTGCAGTTCTTACCGTGCAGCTATAGCAAAGACGGAATAAGAAGCCAGCTAATGAGCATAGCTGCTGAAGTTTTAAATTAGGATGGTGGCTAACAGGGGGATTAGTTGCTCGCAGACTCCATGTGGCCTTGAAGAGGGCGGTGCTTACATAGCAGCTGGCACAGTTTATCTGCTCAACTTTCGCTAGCCCTGAGAAACAGCCTGGCAGCCTTTTAGCTCTCCTTGCTCTCAGATGTACCTTTTTCTTCTTTTATGATCAATGGTCCCAGAAGAGACTTCAGAGAAAATGTTGGCCTCAAGTACTCAAAATACTCAAGAGTTAAGTCTGGCATTTTTAGAATACCTGCGGGTAGTCTGGCAAATCAAGTATCCCACATTCACCCATCTCTAATGATGATTATTATGCACCAACAGCTGTCTACAGTTCAATGGATGAGGATCTAATTGATCTCATTACCTCCCCCCATATAAAGTGAAGTGTGTTCTCACTCTGTGGGTCTATGGRTCCTATGCTGACTGAGGGCCTTGTGCTGAAGGCCTGGAAATGGACTATCTGGAAGTGCTATTAGTTTGTTTTCAGCTAGTCAAAATTCACAGAAACAAACATCTTGTAATATACTGTATAACCTATTATAATGTGGCTTTTGTCTTACCACTTTAATACTGAATAGCTCTGATAGCATTCATATGAATATTAATTTTGTAATAAAAAGCAAGAGACTGGTGTATTAGTTATGCGTTCTTTTGTTACTCTTAGTCTTTAATTATTATTATTAATGCTATTATGTCCAATTTCCCCTCACCTCGCTCACCCTCGCAGTCTCCACTGCAGTGCCCTATCTCAGGCAGCTAGCTCCTTCTGGAGCCAACAACAATGTTACTCAATTAACCCTCTGGCAGGGTACGCTGCAGTATATAAATGGTGTTGCTTCCTTCCTGCAAGTCTCCGAACATCATTTCTGTCATGCTCCTATACACAGCCAGGGATCCAAACCACTTTCTTCAACTTGGGCTGTCTGTCTAGCGCTGCTAGATACTGCCGGCTCGTGACTGGCCTTGCATGTTGTTTTCCATGTGTCAGATACAACTGAAATATTTATGCACATGTGCTCATGAGATGCATGTGTATTTCAGATTTTAAAAGTTGCAGTACAAAAAAAAAAAAAAAAAAAAAAAAAAGCTCTTTGCAGAAACAAAAGGCCCGAGTCTACCTCTTTTTGATGGGCGTAAATCCTCTGTCTTTAATAAAGTTACGCCTGATTTATAACAGTATGATAAGAGATTCTCGTCCATAATACAATATAAAAAGCTCTGCCTTGTGCAGTTTGCGTTTTCATAAAGATTACTCCAATGTCACTGTGAAAAAGATGCAGTGAAAAATACCTACTACTCTGCAGCTATGCAACTGCCAAGTCTCTCTTGTTTTTTAAAGAATACCGCTGTTCATTTGCTAGTCTACAGCAGATATATTTTTAACATAAAAACACTATATTTAATTGGTTATGGATCTCAGTTCTTTTAGCACTACTGGAAATCACACAAAAACACATTAGTACAGAGCAATTAGTGCAATGGCAGTAAACAACTAAGGCACTATTAAGCTGTGGGTGATTAAATAGTATTACTTCTTTATTTTTTATGATATTAGACTTAGAGAAGATTTTAAACATATATTCCCATTAATATTAATAAATGATACAATGAGCAGGTGTCTTTAACTTTCTTTAAAAAATTTTAGTCAGGGCACTTCAGTTTATAAGAAAAATCTTCTTTTAATGGAAGATCTGTCTCTTTATACAGTATATTGCACTATTTCTTATCTCACTACACTGGGACATTTATACAGTAGTATTATTTAATGAGAGTTATGAAATCACACACTGTTCCTTCAGAAAATAATACCCGTATCTCTACCACCAAGGAACAAAGAGCTACCAAACTCCAAAATAATATGCAATTATTTATATCCGTGCAAGGAACAAATCGGGCACTATTTGACAAATTTACTACAATGGGCTATAACAAACACTCTGATAAGTTAGCTTGAATGGCAGTAACCTTCAGGCAACATAAAAGACGAGAATCTGACCCAAGGACAGAACCCTTGTGGTATACCTTTTTAATCTGCCTAGCCCTCACAATCTCTCTGGACTCTGTACTTGTTTATAGATCATCCTCATGGTCTGGCACATCTTTTCCTCGGCATCTGATTAAGTTAACAATGTGCTGCTATTTGCATGCAGATTTGCCAGGCCTTTCTCTACAGCTGCTCCCAAAGACTTGGTCTTTCTCTGTAATGTGATAGCACAGCAGTCAGTAAATGCAATCTTTGTCAAACCCAGGTGTGCTCTTGATTTGGTTCTCATTCGTTCCAAGCAATTTTTCTTTCTCTAGCATTTATAAGGCTCTATTATAGTATAGCCACATCTGGAGCTAAAATTCTTCTATTAATTATATACTTTTACCACTATGAAGACAAATTCAGAGACAGCTACTAACATTTTTGTTGTTCTATTTCCTTTTTGACAGACTATTTTATTTAATTTTTAAAGCAGCATTCCTGATTTTTATTTCCATAAAAACAGTAATACAAGCACAAAATCTAAATATTTAGCATCTGTATTCTAAAATCATGCTATTAATAACAATAAGAAGTATTAAGCTTTTTTTAACCTTTCAATAGTCTGCATACAAATATGATATTATTATAATGTGTCTGTCTCATTAAAAGAGTTAAAATCTACTTGGGAAAGAATGAAAGTGGTAAAGCAAAAAAAACAAAAACTTACTCAGTTCCCTAGTGGATGCTGGTTCACATCACAGAATCACCAAACAATTTGTTCCCTCCACAGTCAAAAAGCAGAACAAAATTTGATCAGCATGGTGACTTAAATGCTGTATTTTCTTTGTGCAATGAGGGTAATTTTTCAAGATCAGGTTTGAAGTAGATTAGTACAGAAATATGAGCTAAGCTTTCRCTCTTATCATTTGAGTATGGATAAAGGATGTATTCACCCAAAAGCACTGCAAGTTATTTTCTAAGAAAAATTCTTCTTACCTCTTTTTTCTTGTGAATACAGAGATCACCACAATGAAGTTATACATGGAGACTAGCAAACAGTTTTGATAAGTGAATATTCACTATGAAAATGTACATTTAAAAGGAGATATTAGCAATTATATTTCTAATTCTAAATCTAATTTATGATCCAAAAGGTAGGCTTCTTTTCTAGGTAAATACTTGAGCATTAGGAGAGGTCACTGTGCTTTTAGATTACAGAAGCACTACAAAGAAATACCAACCTCCTCCACAGTGAACAAATTTCATCCGACCAAATCTTCTTTAGGAGGTCTCCCCTAACCCCCGGTCAAGTAACATTAACATGGACACAGCAGGCTGAGATCCTAACCTTGCTATATGTATTCTCTAAAAAGAGACTACAAATGACATTTTTTTTTCTTAATCACATTTCTTCATTTTTGCTTTCATTTATTTTTGATACGTTTATATCAACATAATGTAAATGTTCCATGCCTGTGCAGCTACATTCACTAAAGCACTGAAGATTTCTAAATTATTTTTCCTTAATAAAATTGAGAATTAAAATACTGAACTATCTTTCTGCATGAAAAAGAAAATGTAGATGCAATGTTCCTCACGGCCCACTTTTTAAACTATTCTATCGAGGAATAAGCTTTTATTTATTTATAGCACATTTTATCCTTCTGAATCACTTATTTCAGATTATTAGTTTGGCCTTAAATACACTCCTCTGCATGCACAYACGTGCATGCACATACACACACATATATTTATACACACGCAAAATGGTAAAAAATTGAAAGTGAGGCAGAAGCTGTGTACCCACATTACATCACAGGGTACAATGGAAATAGATAAAAGAAAATATATTTTGCTTCTCTAGTATGCTATTTTAGTGGTGATGGTTTGACTTTTGGCCCACACACATATGCCAATGGCAAGGCTAACTCTAGGGACTAACAAAAAAGAATGTGTGTTCACAGCTGTACAGTACACCAATACAGATTACATGTTTTCAGTGTTGCGGCCACAACAGAATGCTAATTAACATACTGGAGTGATGAGAACGGCTGTAAGGGCCTTATTGTTCCATTATTTCATGCAGCCCAGCTGCCTTTGTTTATGTCACTTATCCTCTCGTGCCACAGGTTTTTACTCCAAAAATACTATCCCAATACAACGTTAATATTTAAAAAACAAAGAGGTGGCAGATTGTCATTTTTGTGTCAGTCTCAAACTGCAGAACTGTTAAGCTGTTCTGGTTCGGTATTTAGAAATAATTTAACAGCCATATTCAGACACTGCCTGCATTCTAACATAATGGCTGAATACTTGAACCAAGCAAATGCATAACTATCCTGACATCACTTATGAGATTTAGATTGGTCAGTTAATGGAAGTCTTTACCAGAATCAATACCATAACAGCTTCTTGAAATGAACGTGATTTTTTACACAGAGTGCTGTGAACAATAAGTACAGAAATATCCTACCTTTGTATACAGCACAAAGGCACTGGGATTTGAAATTAAGAAGCAATTACAGTTTTTTGCAAAGTAATGTTACAGCTGATTATTAGAAATAAACACATACAAAATAAGCACCTTTTAATAAATAGCTGGAGAATATTAAAATTCCACAATCCTATTATTCCTTTTTTTCCTACTTTTTTAACAGCCATTTTATCTGCTAGCCTGGTTATCATGTTGCTGTTAAGGATTAATATTGATGATTGTTGCCAACAATGGTTAAATAACACAGAAAAAGACTTTTCATGAAAGAGACGTGGCCCTATCAGACCATAAGCAATATTAGTTATGTCTGCTGCTTGGACTTCTTTGATTGATTTATGAAAAAAGCAATGTTAAATACCGTTATTAGTCTTATTTGTATTACAGTAATGCCTGCGATGTCTTAGCTGATATTGGCCAGAGTCTGATCCACAGCTCTGCACTATGGCTAAGCAGAGAACAACTTTCTAGTATAAAAGAAAAAAAAAATCTCTGTCTGAAGAAGCTTACAATTCTCAGCTGTGAAGCTGAAAACATTCATGCATCTGAGCAGAGAAATTCCTCTATGTGGCCCCACTGRCTTCAGTGAAACAATGCATCAGGCTAAATTTACTTGCAGGTTTACAGGAATTAATGAGGTTTTATTAAGTTGCAACAAGTGTGCAACTTAGTAGGAAATGTATGAAACAAGGAAATGGAAAAAATCAGGAAAAGAAAATCAGGACACACACAGTAAGAAGTTCAGTGCACAGCAACCTGGTTACAAATCAGAGTTTCTTTCCTTTGTTATTTGGTATAAATAAAAAGAAAACATTAATGATAAGGATATTTCCAAACTGTTTATTCCATCAATAATGTGTAACTGCTGTCAGAGACTGAACTTGGCTAGAACTCGAAGYGTTAATGGTGAACTTCTTCCCCAAAAGAAAAAAATACATAGTTCTAGTTGGAGGCCTATGGCTAGTGGCATCCCCCAGGGCTCAGTACTAGGTCCCATCCTGTTCAAATTATTCATCAATGACCTGCATGAGGGGACGGAGTGCCTCCTCAGCAAGTTTGGTGATGACACCAAGCTGGGAGGAGTGGCTGAYACACCTGAGGGCTGTGCTGCCATTCAGAGAGACCTGGACAGGCTGGAGWGSTGGGCGGAGAGGAACCTCMTGAGGTTCAACAAGGGCAAGTGCAGAGCCCTGCACYYAGGGAAAAATAACCCCMRGCACCAGTACAAGCTGGGGGCTGACCTGCAGGAGACCTCTGCTCTGCAGAGAAGGACCTGGGAGTGCTGGTGGATGACAAGTTGGCCGTGAGTCAGCAATGTGCCCTTGTGGCCAAGAAGGCCAATGGTCTCCTAGGGTGCCTTAGGAACAGCGTTGCCAGCAGGTTGAGGGAGGTGATCCTGCCCCTCTGCTCAGCCCTGGTGAGGCCTCATCTCGAGTACTGCGTCCAGTTCTGGGCTCCCCAGGACAAGAGAGACATGGAGCTACTGGAGAGAGYCCAACGTAGGGCTACRARGATGATCAGAGGGCTGGAGCAYCTGCCCTATGAGGAACGGCTGMRRGAGCTGGGCCTCTTCAGCCTGGGGAAGAGAAGACTGAGGGGGGATCTTATCAATGTCTACAAGGGTGTCAAGGGGACGGGGACAAACGACAGCACAAGAGGCAATGGGCAGAAACTGAASCACAGGAAGTTCTGCCTGAACRTGAGGTTCTTCCTTGTGAGAGTGACGGAGCACTGGACCAAGTTGCCCAGAGAGGTTGTGGAGTCTCTGGGCTCTCTGGAGTCTCTGGAGATATTCGAGGTCCGCCTGGATGCARCCCTGTCTAACATGCTCTAGGYGACCCTGCTGAGCAGRGAGGTTGGACTAGATGATCTCCAGAGGTCCCTGCCAACCTTACTGATTCTATGATTCTATGAATCTATGAATTTCTGAAGTTTAGCTCTACTACCAAATGGGATATAAGCTAACAAAGTACCTGTCACCTAAGACACACACAACTCGCAAAAGATCATGTCAGAAGKAGCCTTCCCAAAAGAATAACATCTCCCTAATCAAAGGCACACTGTTAATCATAAAGTATATCAAAATTCTGAAAACATCCAACTGAGAGAGCAACCCCTATAGTCGCTTTTAAATGAGTTTAACTGGTAATCTCAGATAAATGTAGAACTGCTTCAAAGTGTCTGTCTTACGTACGGCAGTAATGAGAAGATTTAATGTTTTCTACAACCCACACGGCTTATAACAGAGAACATGCCACAGGTGTGTTACAATTTAATATATAGGAGTTTCTCAGCTATGACCATTCCCCTAACGTGGACAGAACATAGATTTTTTTAATTGGATCCAGGAGCTAGCTAAATTACCCAGCTGCTCTGTGTTTAAGCCCCCAGCTAGTTTATATACCAATAATAATAAACTTTCTATAATAGCAACTCAGTCTATTACAGTATTTCTCTCTCAAACTAAAAATGGGCCATTTTTACTTCAACTGTGTTCATTAGCGATGCTGCGGGATTTGTTCCATTCTAAAACTCTTAAAACAGTATTAACAGATACAAATAAACGCCTAATTAATGGAGCTTTATTTTAGAGGTTTTCTTCCAATAGGATTATCTACTATCTTATCATACATGCAACAATACCATTGCAAGTTTATCAGTTTTTAAATCRCTGGAAATTTGGCTTTTTACTCATGCTTATTTACTACGTCAAAGTAACACTCAATCACAGTCACAAAATGAAGTATTGATAGTGCCCTCTTAATAAATGTTGCCTGCTACAATCGTATGTACTAAAATACTTCCAATACTTCCCTCCAGATAATCCACTCAGGCATTTATTAARAAAGAAAAGTTAGAGCATTTAATTCTGACATCAACTAAATAAAATTGTTTACTGTATATAGTARGCGCATTGTTTGACTTGTAATAGTGTAGCTAAAGAACGACAAGAGTTATACAGAGATGTAACAGCTTTTATCAGACTAGCCAATATAAGTGGAGGAAAAAAAAACACACAAGATTTTGAGACTACAAAAACGGACTTAAATGCTCTAAAACTTAGCTGCTTCCCCCCCCCATGATCTATTCGTCTACTAACATGTTATATTTTCATAAACCTGTCTTTCTGAAAATACATGATAAAAATCATAAGATTTATACTTAAAAAAAACACCCCAAAAACTAAAGCTTACAGTGTGACTTCTTTGAAGATAAGGGAAAAAATGCCATGACTTGAAAGACTCTAGACTGTTTGTATTGTTTCTTACATTTTAGATKAATTGACTTTCTTTTTTCAAACTTAAGTTTATGAAACTTTATTGAAATTAATGTCTTGTAGCATAGGCTGATAAAAATAACAGAAACAAGGCACTTAAACACTAATAATTTGATTATAAGGTCATATAAATGGATATTCCTATAGCTGCTGGGCATAGTGCATAAGTGACTTCAGGTGCAAACCATAAAATACTGCAGTGTGTATGTAAGCACAGCCAACTGCAACAAAAAATTCAGTCTATATCCTATCTGCATTTAATTAGGCATTTAATTTAAAATTATTCCCATCCTAATCGTAGATTTAAAATCACCTCTAGAGTTGAGTTTGCTAAAGCCTAAGAATTTTGTAATAGTGGCTCCAACTCTGTAAGAAAATCTTGCAATTTTTCCCCACAAACTGAAAGACACTCCTTCATTATGCATCTATAAATATATCCTCTCTCTTTATATATATACATGTATATAGACATATGTATAAGACACACACACACACACACACACACACGATCTTTTGGCTAGAGACTCCTTTTGGCCACAGAATCCTCTGCTCTACAGATAAAAATATTTTCAAAATAACCTTCAAAAAAGGGAACTTCTGTTTTTCTCATAGTCCCTCCAGACAATCCTTAGAAAGAAAACGACTAAGCTTGAAAATCCTCATTTGCAGGCAAAACAGTCCAGGCACTACATAGCTGTTACCGGCTGACAGCTTGTTGTATGGAAATTGTATCTTCCCACATAAATTCCCATGGGAATGTCCAAAAGGGAAAGAAATCCTGACRTGATCCATCCAGTTGAGCAGGGTAGCAGTTGCCTTCTCCTGCAGAGACTAACCTGGCAGCCCTGCCAAGCCTCTCATATCGAACCCCACACTTGCTTCTCCTCCCTCTGAAACATCTCTAGAACACCTCTGCCTCTTACTCATGCCCAGCCCGGGGTTTTTGCCCTGGTCTGTGTCATCCTGTGCCACACGTAGCAGTCAGTTTGATCTGGGATGAGCTAGCCATTTGCAGCGTATGTGTGGTCATGGAGCAGGAAACCGCCTGCAATGCAGCACAGAAAAACCCCACTGGAAAGCAGTCTCCAGCAACAACCTAGCATCATGACCCTCTCCTCACCAGCAAAATTCATGGCTGCTTCACAAGGGAAGCAAGTCAAGGACATCTGCACAGGGGCTTTGTGCCTTCACACAAACTCTAATCCAATTACAGTCATGCTTTCATGGATTACTTAAGAGGCTCCAAGAAAAAGATGGTTTACGGTTTGAGCTGCATTGCTTTCTCTTGGTCTTCATGGACTAGGAGTGGATGATTACAGCTTCCCACAGCTCTGTTCCCACCTTATCCTTTTGCTTTCCCCTACCTGTCAGCCTCTATGCCTTCCCCTCACAGTGCTCCATCATCAATCAGCTCTTAAGACACTTGCCAGAGATCTACTTTGTTCTGTGTCTGGTTCCAAGTGGCTGTACATAATAAGAATTTTCATTCCCCTGCCTGAGCTTTTGGCCCAGGAAACTGAATCCTTCGTACTATTATGCTTCTATACTGTCCTCAGATTGTGTGTTAGCGAAGTGAAACTASGCTTTCCATCTGAGAGGAAAGGGCTTCCCACATCAGGATTCCCCTCTCTGAGGAAAAACTTGTTGTGTTTCAGTCCCCTAGTGCAAAAAGCAGGATTTACAGATTTAAAAAATATGTAATTTAGAGCAGTACAAATCTTTCAGAGAAAACCCCAAGGCCAAGTGAATCTCAGAGCTGAATTTTGTAACTGAGCAAATACTCTGACCATGCTCACCATGACCCTTGGCAGGCATGTGCTTTCCATATCAAATTGCAGGAAATGTGATGGGTTCATCTCTAAGTTTTGCTTAACTTTGGGGTTCAAGAGAAGCTAAATTTCATTACACATGAGCTACAGAAGTCCAGGGAGTTTGACACGAACTCAGGAATATCACACTGCTGTATTTCACAAAGCTGTAGTTTAACCATTGATGTCCAAAACCACATTCCCTCTAGCCAAATGAGTTTTCTTCCAGTGCTCACAGCACATCCAAAGCATGCGTTATTAATCAACTAATGTAAACCCTGTTATGCCTTATTATATTACAGACACTGGATTTCTCTGGATGGCGGGATGATCTAGTTCCTTCAGAGGCATATTTTTAAAGAACACTCTGCTTTAGTTGGGGTGGATTTGTGAATTTTCAAGCATGAAACTTACTTCAACTTTTTATATTATTAACTGGCATTACCATAAAACTGTCATTTAATGTATATGAAGTTATCCTTTCAAAAGCTTAGGTCTGACTTACAAAGAGATA
Organism: Rhea americana; assembly: GCF_003343005.1. Taxonomy (NCBI): domain Eukaryota; kingdom Metazoa; phylum Chordata; class Aves; order Rheiformes; family Rheidae; genus Rhea; species Rhea americana. The sequence goes on from NW_028186150.1 coordinate 2,666,657, forward strand.
ACTCTCTGAATGCTCAAAATCCCTTATTTGAAGAACAATACAATAATAAGAAATAATAATAATTATAGCAATAACTGCTTAGTAGTTATAGGATAAAAGTGCTGAAAAGACATTAACTAATTACTGCTCACAACACCCATGTGAGGCAGGAAAGTATAATTATCCACATGCTACAGATGGAAAATACACAATGTGAAGCTACTGCCTTTCTGAAACATGTATGAGAGGAAAATCACCTAAAGCAAATTCATCAAAAACCCTATATGGGAAACCACAAGTACCATGGTCACACATATTCAAGCTTGCTCCCTGTGAGCTCTGATGCAGGGAGTGTGCTTCACAGAAAGAAGTAAGTGAGAAGTGTGGAACAGATGCATGTACTTCGTGTCTAGAAACCCTGTGCAGAGAGCAGACAGAGATGGTTGCACAGACTATTAAAGGTAGCCTGGTTCTTTGAGCTTCAGGCCTTTTTCTAGAATGTTACTCACAGTGAGTGTGTAGTAGAGCTAGGATGAGAAGGCAAGCACATTTTGCAAGAGGAAGACACCTATATTCAATCTAATTGAATCTACTGCTTTTGCAGCACAACTTTTGACCACATACTTAGATTCAAATGAAACACTTTGGATTTACTATTCAGATAGGCTGAATCCTTGCACATGGTACATTTTGACAGTGGCTCACTTAGATTTTCCCTGTAAGACTGTTAGCTCAGTTCTACACAACCAAGAGGTTTGGGTGACTTACATTAAGCATGGATAAAACCACCACTAACAGTCAGGTGCTGATCAAAGCCAACATTCATTAACTTTGAACACAAAATTGTCTGAATCCATCAGTAACTGCAATGGTGCCTAATTAGAGAAGGCATTGCCTATTTCAAAAGCCACGCTATCTAGCTGGACCACTAAGCAATGGAGAAAAGGAAAGAGTAGCAGAATCTCATACGAAGGAATTAAAAAAGCACAGTGATTTCACTCTTTATGCATAGCACAAGTTATTATCTCAAACAGTGACACTGATAATAGGGGCCTTTATTCAGAGTGCTGAGCTTCAGCAGTTCCCATTCACTTTAGGTAGAATTGAGGGTGCTCAGCAGGACTGAA
>NW_028186150.1:2672762-2675262 GCF_003343005.1 Rhea americana
TGGCAAGATAYAGGTACACCATAATAATGATATTTAAAATAAAATAAAATTATTCTGCACTTCACCAGCATTTCTGAACAATAAAAATCTGGCTTAATCTAAATAAGCCATATATGACAGCTGTGAATTTATAAATGACACCACACATCAATAAACTAAACACTTCAACAGTAATTTAAAAGATAGAGTGTATTTCCAAATTTTAGAAATAAATCCAGCAGGTTCCATTATGTTACACATTAACAGTATAAATATTTTAATATATTGCAAAATGTATGTGTTCAATGACTCATGATAGGTTTGTGTGCTGTGGACAACTGTCTTAACAACAGTGTTTATATGGTCATAACTAAGTTTTTAATTTAACACCCCATTAAGATGAGGTGAGAGGATTCACACCTCTGTCAGTGCTATTGTTTCAAGTCCATCTCCATCTGGGTCCAGATTCAACAAGACAGCATTTTACAGTGCTGTCAGCTTGAAAGGGAGAACCACTTGCTTCTCTTCACCCATGCACACACAATCAAAATGCAGGTGTGCAAGCCACTGTATTTTTGTTAATGGCACGTCACTCACTAACCTGTAGTAAATACTGAATGAACACAATAGTGGTATTTTCATTAGCTAGGGGCATTTTTAAATTCAGATTCCTACTGCATGCTTAAGTAAAGACAGATACGCTAACTTAAAGGCAACAATTTTGTTGAAACTAAGAGTATGAAGTCCAAAATTTTACCAAAATAAAAATGCATCTCTGTATAAAATGAAATTCACTGGTAAATTAACACCCGCTTTCTAGTTGTCTCACTTTGCAACTAAGCCTTTCCAGTTCAAAGGTAGAAGCAGATATGTAACGTATTACAGTAAGCCTCAGCAGCTCCAGAGCAAACCCCRTAGCTTTCATATACCTCTGTGCTCTCAACAGGGACACAGTTCTGTAAGATGCAGAACAACTTCAGCACCTCTCCTGACCAGGCCTTCAGGCAGAAGTCTTTGTACTAGAGATAAATCCTACTCTATTTCTGCCATTTGCAGTCTTCTGACAGTGAAATAGCCATAATTCAGTTGCCTACAGCTGCAGCCACGAAAGACAGGGAATAAGGCATGCACATCCACTGCGCAGTGTGGGATCTCGCTATGCAAACGCTTCTCATGCATCAGTGAGTGCAGAGCCCAGAGGGTCCACTGTTACTTGTACCTTCTGGTCCTGCCTAGGTCCTGGTCTGGCCCCATAAACTTCCTACAGTCAAAAGACAACAGCAGCCACAGGGAATGATGCCAGAGCCTCTCAGGAGAGCTCTGCCCCTCCCTAAACAGGCGCCTCTCAGTTCAGCTGCTCTAGAATCGAGCACGAGAATTTCATCATCTGCATAATGTGGGGAATTCGTCTCTGATACTAATTTCACCCCTTCCAAACGCAGAAATCTCAGAGCATTAGCAGTGCACAGGTGATGGGTCTATTCATAAGAATACTAGATTTTGCTTCTTTTCCTGGGTCTCAGAAAATCTACATTGTTGAGTAGCTTGTTACTGAATCAGGCACTTATTGTATGTACAGATTACATAAACAAGAAGGTCAATTTTGTTTCAAACCTATATGAATATGGTTCTGGGACTGAATTAACTACTGATTGAAAAGTTACACATTTTCAGCTAGCTAATCATATTTTATTTCACTGCATGCAGACAGTAGTGCAATGAGATTAGCTGCTTGTTTGTACATTTTGGAAAATGYTTTAACTTCAAGACTATAGCAAAAAACAAGGAAAGTTTAATATGTGTCCAGGTGAGACTGCTAGAATAAAAAAGGTCAGGTGATAATAACTGAGCATGGCTCAGTAGAAACCAATAGTTGTCTTCTCCTGATTTTTGACCATAAAGCATGATCACCCTTTCTCCATTATGAATTTACAGTTTTAAAGGCATAGCCTTAGTTGTTATAGCCTATGAACAATTCCAGGYTCCAGTGTTGCATTTGCTTACTCAGTATAGAAGTACAAACGCAAAGGCTTTAGCAAGCTTTTTGCCCATCAACTATCTGGTAGGAGTGTACACAATAATATACTATTTTTCATATAAAGAAGGTATTTTATACAACTTCACTCAAAAGACATATTAACTGGTCACATTTGTCTATGACAGTTTGGGAATCCTAGATAAAGATAGCTGCATTGGTGTTCATATTGAAAACATCTGATTAACTTGGAACTGTTTTAAGAAAGATACAGTTGTAGAAAGGTATCAGTGATAGTGAAGTATTTGTACGTGGGAGGGGGAAGCGTAGTGGCACTTCTAAAAATCCCTTATTGTTCTATCATATCTAATCCTCCATACTAGTGCCCATAATGATTCCCAACTGGTAGATGAACTACTTAGAACATCCCTGAAGCAGAATTGCTACCCACTAATGTATCAGCTAAATGTTAGAAGACTCCTAACTCCCCCATCTGTGTTTTACCTCCCCAGAGGGTAAATACATTGAGCAGTGATTCCCTTGCTT
>NW_028186150.1:2679604-2682104 GCF_003343005.1 Rhea americana
CGTGGGAACCGGCCGCGCGGCCCCCGGCGGGGCTCGGGGAGGGGGCCGCTGCGCCGCCGGCATTGCCAGCGGAGGGCTTGCCCGGGAACCTGCCTCRCCACGGCGGGAGAGCGGCCGCCCGCCGGGGAGGCTTCGCGGCCCCCGTGCCCAGCTCCGACCGCCGCTTTTACAAGAGGGCTCTCCTGCCAGGGTCCACAGAGTTTTCTTCAAACTCGCTCGCAGGAAATATTTACTTTAACACATTCTTTACAATTGCTTTGTTCTCACCACCAGTTACTAACTTTTATCATCTGCTCAGTCCTCCCTTAAGAAAACTTCAAGGATCCTATCTTGGCAAGAGACCGCACTGTAAACAAAAGCAGCGGGGCTCACCCGTGCTCTCACTGAATTTCACTGGCAAACAGGCACTACTTTGGCCCCCGAGAGTCCTGCGGATCCACACCTGAGAAATTTCACCCAAAGCGCTTCAGATATTTTAACCTATTTCAGATACACTGAATGCTTATCCTTACAGAGAGAGGAAAACAGTAAGACGTATCTGCATGCCCATGCGCAGTAAAGGGAAGGTGGGAGGACGTCTGCCTGCTGGTCCTCCGACCCCTCAGCAAGCAGCGCCGGGAGAGCCCGGCAACGCGCCCAGCGCCCGTCTGCCCGCGCCGGCCCGCGGGACAGCGCAGGGGCACAGCCAGACCTTCGCCACCCTCCCCGGAGGTACCCGCGCAGACCCCTCGCCTGAGCGGTAACCTGACAAATTCGCCTGGCGCCAGCCTGAACCCGAGCATGAAGGAGGGTTGCTTTCGGCACATCTCTTTGCAACCGCCTTCTTCAGAACGTTCTGCGCAGGCCGGGATCTGCGGAGGCATCTGCATCGCCAGGGCACCTTGGACGTTCTCCCCGGCTCTCCACCGCAGACAGTGTCGCTTTTAGGGAATGCCTTCCAGAAGCAGCTGTGCCKTTTAGGACTAGCTGGTCTTTGAAAATCAAGATTTAATTTTTTTTTAATATACTCTTACTGTATCACTGTGCACATGCAAATATCCAGTTCAAAAGCTACATCGATCACAGAAAACCAGTAAGAATTAGTTCTGCTTTCATTGACCTTATCTATTCATTCAGCCTAACAGTTTGAGCAACTAGTTGGTTGTGTTGTTACCACTAAAAATCTCATTCTCTAGGTTTAAGATCATCCAAAAGCATTTCCACCGTTGTTTTGTAAAATTTGATACTTTCAGTTTGTTACAGCAATATTATTTGCCAGAGCGGTGACAAATAGTTTTCTTTTTATGTAATATACATATTGTTCACTTTATCAGGGTAAATCAGGCTGCACAAACAGTTTCCTTGTGCATCTTCTTCATTAGTTGGAAATCTTTAAGTTTGATCCTGTAAATCAGCTAAGCTTGGCAAAAGGCTAGAGAGAAAAGGCAGGGATTTAGTGCTTAAGTCACCTTGCTAGTCCTAAATCCTGGGACTAATCTGTGCAGACTAAGACGTCAGGACTGCCTCTAACTAACTTTCCACCGAGAGTATCCCAACAGCTTTCAACAGCTAGGTTAGGCACTTAAAGCAATGCTGTTCGGCAGCTTGGAACTCCATATGATAAACGTCGCACGCTGACTTCCAGGATACCATGCTCATCAGCAGTTTCCAACTTAATGTTTTTTTWAAATTTTGTCTCAGCTAGCTAGGCAAGAGTGATGATGCCTGGACAGTCATGTCTGCAAATAACACTACATAAAACCAGAAAGTGCAAGCAACAATTCACAACATGCTTCTTTTGCTGCTTTAATTTGGCTGAGCAATTTTTCTTTTTTCCTCTGTGCCTACTAATTAGATGTGAATTAGAAGTGCACATTCCACCTAATGTTATCTTGCAAAGTATTTTAAATAGAAGCTGCAGCCTCATGCCTACTATTTACCTCCATTACCACTGGCCACCTTCCTAGAACCGAACCGCTAGGCATCGAAAGTCACTGCATTCTAGGTCACTGGCTTCAGAATGCTTTTCTAATAGATTATTAAAACTTATCTTAAGATGAAGCAGGGGGGTTTTGGTAAAACATTTATTCTTTCTTTAAAGAGGAGTTTGATATATATCATCATCTAAAGGATGTCATGTCAGTTTTAAGTTAGTCACAGCTGTGCAGATCATGTTTCCTTTCAATATTAGAAGCTTGTCAACTGCCTGCCTTTTACCAGTTCTTCCCTCTTCAACCAYGCCATATTCAAGCTTTCTTGTCTTTGTCTGCCAGCACATTCCCAGATCCATCTTTCTTCACTTATATGCTCATCAGACAGCCAGTTTCACCCCCTGCATTAGTATCATCAGTCTTGACTATTGTACTTCTGCAACCACCTTCTGTACGACCTAACAAACTTGCACACAATATTATCACCTTCTCAATCTCTAATTCCTCTATATTGCTCACAGGTAACTAACGGATGAGTTAAAATGCAGAACACCTAAAACCTTACACAGAGCAGAATTGGGATAATATTC
>NW_028186150.1:2687104-2709604 GCF_003343005.1 Rhea americana
GATGCACTGTCTTGTGGATTAGTTAATTTTTAGACAAATTACAATTTGTACATAATACAAGTATCACAGAATCATAAAATCAGTAAAAAGGGACCTCTGGAGCTGGAGTCCAGCCTCCCTGCTCAAGCAGGGTCATCTAGAGCATGTTAGACAGGGTTGCATCCAGGTGGGCTTTGAGTATCTCCAGAGAAGGAGACTCCACAACTTCTCTGGGCAACCTGGTCCAGTGCTCCATCACTCTCACAAGGAAGAAATTCCCCCTCACGCTCAGGCAGAACTTCCTGTGCTTCAATTTCTGCCCATTGCCTCTTGTCCTGTCACACAGGGCAACTGAAAAGAGTTTGTCCCCGTCCCCTTGACACCCTCCCTTCAGGGACTTATACACATTGATAAGATCCCCCCTCAGTCTTCTCTTCCCCAGGCTGAAGAGGCCCAGCTCTCGCAGCCGTTCCTCAYAGGGCAGGTGCTCCAGCCCTCTGATCATCYTCRTAGCCCTACGYTGGVCTCTCTCCAGTAGCTCCATGTCTCTCTTGTCCTGGGGAGCCCAGAACTGGAYGCAGTACTCGAGATGAGGCCTCACCAGGGCTGAGCAGAGGGGCAGGATCACCTCCCTCAACCTGCTGGCAACGCTGTTCCTAAGGCACCCTAGGAGACCATTGGCCTTCTTGGCCACAAGGGCACATTGCTGACTCACGGCCAACTTGTCATCCACCAGCACTCCCAGGTCCTTCTCTGCAGAGCAGAGGTCTCCTGCAGGTCAGCCCCCAGCTTGTACTGGTGCCTGGGGTTATTTTTCCCTRGGTGCAGGRCTCTGCACTTGCCCTYGTTGAACCTCAGGAGGTTCCTCTCCGCCCAGCTCTCCAGCCTGTCCAGGTCTCTCTGAATGGCAGCACAGCCCTCAGGTGTATCAGCCACTCCTCCCAGCTTGGTGTCATCACCAACTTGCTGAGGAGGCACTCCGTCCCCTCATGCAGGTCATTGATGAATAATTTGATCAAGAATGAACATAAATGGGAGCCAGTATTGAGTCCCATATATATATTTATATATTTATATTTATATATAAAAAAGTTACCAAAACAGGACAGATGATAATATTTTAACAAAACATTTCAACCCTGCTTCATGCTTATACTGTCAGCTGTGTCCTTCTGGTCTCGTTTCCAGCCTGTAATTAAAGCATGTACATACCTTCACCCAGGTGAGTAGCACCCATTGAAAAATATAGGAGCCACAGCTACCAAGCAACTTTCTTGCCTATGACTGCTTGTTGTCCCAAACATTTTTCACTTCCTGCTTTTCCCAGCTCAATTTTTTAATTTCTGAGGGGATTTTGGTTGTTATTCAGTATTCAGAAATCTTAATCTTTAGAAAAATTAACTATGATAAAGAATGGGGGGGAAAAAGAAGAGTAAGTACAAATTTAAATGAGCTCAAATGCCTTCTGCTTAAGCTCAAAGAAAGAAACAAACTATGGGAAAGTAGTATCCAGGTAAAGATGAAAGATCCTGAGTTAACTGGAAAACAGGGGRAAAAAATGACCTTTAGCAAGATAGAAACAGAGTGGATAAATCTGGTTGGYCCACTTACAGTTTTCTTTTTGAAATCACTAATAAAGTTTGAGAGGGGTTATTTTTTAAGCAGCTCTTGGAGTGTTCCAGCTCACTACTGTCTGCTTCATATCTCAAATGTAATTTGATTTATAATTACATTTTTAAAACTAGCATTAAAATAACATTAGAGGGGTCATAATCTGAACTTTTTAATAGTTAGGCGTGTAGCATAAATTTTGAAATGAATCTCCAACAGGATTCAACTGGAACATATTCTGCCCAAAATTTTTTCTTCCAACCACTTAAGTACTGYGCAGTAAGTTGGTTTACCAAGTAGCTGTCACAGAACCCTGTATTTCAATTTTGTTTTCAATTGTAAACAGATTGAAATGTACTGCCGGATATTAGTCAAAGTTTATTCTCGCATTATCGTCAGGCCCATGTTTGCAAAACACAGATTGGCGAGCAGTGCTCAAGCATCTAGGATCATGCCCCTATATTTAAAACATAGTCACTGGGTTCCCTTTAAAATCAAACTGGCTCCATTGCTCCTGAAGGGCTTTAATTTTCTTAGCCTTGGTGACCAAAGTTGGCTTAGGAAAGTCAATTTATAGAAACTCCTCAAATAGGTGAAATTATGCCTATGTCAGCCAAAACACATATACGGTGAAACAGCTGAAAACTACCTGTTTTCCCAGCTGTGCAAACGACTAACTGGTGTTCAGCGAACTTCACAGCATTGTGCCTATAGCTGCAAGCCTGCCAGCTCTTGAACTGAAGATAGGGTTCAGATGGGAAAGGGGCTTGCTGAAAAAATTGTCTTGTACTCTACTCCAATCTTCTGCTAAGAAAACTTCGCATCTRATCAGTTCCACACTGGTGCCTGACTATAATTTCAGAGGAAAAAGACACAGAAGGAATTCAGTTTCTGAACAACAGTGCTAAAGTAAATGATCTTTTTTTTTTTTTTTTTTAAATGGCTATGCCTTAAAACCAAGTTTGAAATTTTACAGGCTTACTCTGTAATTTGTACTTGAGCCTTCTGTTATTTTTAAACAAATCTAATTTCTTACAGCTGTGAAATTTACATTTTAAGAGTGTCTAGTGGCCATATGCATTAATTACTTTATTGTAATATTTTAATGAGTTTGGGGTTCAACTCTGAAAGAATCCCGCTGAATCCTTGGTTCCCCACAGAATTACACTAGAACCTGATTCAACCACAACTTCATACACACACAGATCCAAACGCTGATGGCCTTGCACATTATTTTCAGTTGCTTTGTAAAGTCCCTGAACTTTAAAACTGACTCCAAATTTCTAAACTTTTCACCAAACTAGACTTACCCTGAGTCAGAAGCAGAACTAGACTGAAAAAGTTTGTATAGAGCTGAACTTCATGGCCGTCCCTGTTCTCAGTGAAAACATTCAGCCAAATGTAAAGTTCAGTTATGACAGATAACATTCAGCCCAACGGGACTCTAAATGACATTCATGCAAAGAATTCTTCCGTCTTAGTACACATGATATGAGAATTTTCAGGGCTAAAAGATTAAACACCCAGAGAGCACCTATATTCACTGGACAGGAGCAGTTGAAAAGCTTTACAACATATATACTTCCATCATAGTATTCCCTTTAGGAATTTTGGTAGTCTGCTTTGTCACTAAATGATTTCTTYTTCATACGTGAGTGGATGAGCTTCACTGTGAGCTAGCCAAGTCCGACACGATGTGCAACCTACTAATCAACCGGGTTGTTAAAAGCAGCACAGGTAAGAAAGGCATCACTGGTAACCGGCTCTTTGAGCACAGGCATTATGAGTTTTAAGGGGGAAGGATTTAGGAGATAAGTAAAATGACACTTTTTTCCAGACTATTTTTAGACAGCACTTAGTTTCTGGGATTGCTATTTTGCAGGCATAATAACTCATCTTGAGAACTGAAACCTCCAGACCACTCAGGGTCTCTGCAATTTGAATTGAGGGATAAACCTTCATGAAGCATCTAATTGCGCTCTACAAATAAGCTAAGGATGAAATTTGTAACACACTGTACAACAGGTTGAAGTACAAACATGAATAAGTATAGAACAAGTGTGATGGTCAGTCTGCTTTACTTGTCTGCCAACACTAAGAGGTTCATCAGTCGTCAAGTGCAACCACACATACTGCCCCCACACAAACAAAGCAGTGTTTAGAAATCTGACCATTTATGTCCACAACTCTCATCCCTCTTTGCTAGGGGTGAGATTTAGAAATCTAGAATCATAGCTTCAATGAACTACCCAGCTTTTAAAAAAGAGTATTTTTAAACCACTTACAATAAGAGCAACAGTTATTATTCAGTACATGCTTTTTATCAGATTGAAGATAAACTTTATTATAACTGGTGGAGATGGTATCAATGATTTGTGGTCTATGAGAATTCTGTAATGAGAAATGGTAATCTGTCTTGGGGCAAACAATATTGTTCTGTTTACTATGCAATTAACAATATTAAGTCAAGATTCTATAACTGATAGCTCAAAATASGGGTGGTAGGAAGAAACTGGAAGCACTGGAAACTTTCACAGGACAATTATCTGAGAACTACAAATTATTTGTGGTGCTTTAGCCTGACATTCTCTCTTTTACTCACAAAGATACTCCCCACTGCTTTAGAGATGTTCACTGTAAAAGTATTCAGACTGTAAGCAGTTTGGGGCAAAGCCAGACTCTCTCTGTCATAATTAATGAATATATAAGAACTGTGTAGTAATTTCATTTTCAGAAGAGCATTAATAAAATAAGAAATAGAAAACCCTCAATTTATGTTGGAAAAGTATGGTAATGTACGAGGAAGAGTGACAAAAACAGACGTAAGAGCAGCTCTCTGCATGCTGTCACTTTTCGTGTAAAATAAAGACAGTACTTTCCCTGCTTTGAACTTCCTGGCTTTTATAGATCGAGTTCCATACCTTTGTATGACTGAAACATTGTACTTCTTGTTTACTCTTAAATCAGCCTTAAGCAACTGCCATATGGAGCTGCGAACACTACAGACATAACAAAAATGGTCCTTAACTAACGGTCAGAGTAAACCGTATTGGGAGTCAAGTGGGGCCACTTTCAAGTGGCCGTTTAAGACAAGGGATGACCTATAATGGAGTTTCACTGTAAAACAATGCAATTTTTACTTTACATTATGAAATGCAGAACTGAAAATACAACTGACCAYAAAAAAAATCTCACCAACTTTTCCCAGTCTATTCTTTAGCTGTACACAAGCAGTCCATTCCTTTCAGCTCTGATTCCACAGCAGTAATAATTTTGAGGTTATCTCAATAAGAACTGAGGCAGAGCTATGGCACAGTGTTTTCTTTTTTTTAACAACCAAGCAAGACCTATAAATTCTTAAGAGTCTTTCTTGCTAAATCAATCTTTATAAAATAAATSAAATGAGTGCATTCTTAAACTAGCCAATTCCATTTGTAGTTCTCTGGAAATGTGGTGCTCCATGGAAAGCTCCACCGCGCTCAGCAGGCAGATGCCACATTTAAGACAGCATGACGCAGCAGTGCTCTGGCAATCAGGAAGCTACAAGAAGTAAATGCTTCTGGTAGCCTCAGAGCCCCTTTCCTGCACCTCTAAGCCCTTAAGGATCGGTGTCTTAAACCTCCATATACCATTGAATAGTAATGTCTGGCTGATCCCTTTGTTCTCTGCCTTCTTTCCAGATGAGTAATGAATGACACCACAGCAGGCATACCCCTGCAGCACAAAAGCTAACAAAACTGTAGGATGTTTTACGGAATGACGTAAAACTTAAGAGAGAGTTTTAAAATGGTATTCATATACAGAATGTGTAAATAAAATCCAATGCTATATGGAAGGGCTCTCAATTCTCTTTACTTTCTTGAAGAATACAACACAAAAGTAGCATCATATGACTGCAGGAGTGACATGTTTAAAGTTCATAAAAATACAAAGAGCTTTAATAACGTATGCAGTTAATTTGAGGATTTCATTTACACAAGATGACACTGAATCAAAGAATTTCACAGTAATAGAACAAACAGATACAGTAAAATTAAATGGGAGGGAAAAATGATAAAGTATAAAATTTCATGTTCCAGTACACAACATACCAATGATTGGTTAAAGTTAGGCAAAAAACTTCTGCTTTTTTTTAAAAAAAACTTTCCTGTTTGGGGGGAAAAATACTCCATAATTGGTATTCATAGGAATTACTTCCTCTTTYTCCCAAGGTCCTAGATCTGGTCATTATTCATTGCTACTGTTCGAAATTTACTCCCAGATTAAGAACTTCTGCCCACACTAATAAACAGGTATAATAATTTTCTCTAGAGAGCAATTTTTTTCTTTCAGTAATTAGCCTACTTAAATATTTTAATGGGAACTACCAATGTACAATAGCATAAAAGGTCCTCTGACCATAATATGAAGTCAGAGATGAGATTCCTAAAAACTTTTGTATGAAGGATGCCTAGGATTTATAAAACCAATCAAGCAGACAGCTTTAAAACTATTTTTAAAGGTCATAAATTAGGTACTCTCTTAAATGTAATTCAATCATCCACCGTTAGAGTTGCTTGATTCTATTAGTTGTCCTATGCGTTTTACAAAACAGAACTCCATTAACATTATTCACTTATAGTTTCCCTCTATAAGTGGATATTCTGCTCAACAGGCTTTAAATAGATTTTTTTTTTAACTGAAATTGCTATTAAGCATACTTTTACTCAAAGGGCAAAGTAGGCATAGGATTATGCTTGTACTTCATGCAAAGGATACATTTTCAGCAATCAGAACCACATTYCTATGAAGTAAAAATACTCCATATAAGCCGATTGTTTCTATCCCTCCTAACCTTGCTCAATAAGGACTCTATTCTGATCTTTCAAGTTGCACACAAGTTTTCCAATTTGGCTGAATAAAGGTATCTTATTGGGCAGCTTGATGAGCACATTTTGTGTCTAGAATCCTGACCTTGGCGTGTTCAAGGTGGATCTCAATTATAAGACACTGCTTAGAAAGGAAAAAAAAAAAAAAAAAAAAAAAAAAAAAAAAACAGGCTTTATTTTACTTTCCTCATTTAAGGAATGAAATAGGCAACTCCTGCTTTGACATACTCTGTTTTAGCAGACCAGTCAAAATACAGACCTTGCTAGAGAGAGACCACTATACATACATAGTCTCGAGTTTTTCAGAGCAATTTGCCTAGCCTGTAGTTAGAGATAGTTCCACTTCATAGATGACTATTATAGATCATCCATCTCTGATTTCCCTTTGATTATACTGTGAATAAACGTGAGCTTCCACCTCTCACAATTTAGACAACTGTATTCTGCATATGATAAAAAATACATAAGTACATGCAGAGAAGCATGGTGCTGGGCCAAACCACACATCCAAGAGTCTGTCTCAGAGGATCTTAGTCACCTTGCAGTGTTGATTCATATGCCATAATATTCTGATATCCGAACAGACCCTGACCCTTCATATTATGTACGTGACCGGAGAGCCAAATCCTCCTTCAGCTGGTTACCATATTCTGTGTTCAAGTCTTACTTCTAGAAAAAGGACAGATGGCAGAAATCATACACTGTTGTTCTCTTCATGGCTATGCCAATCCCAGATAATCATCAGTCACCACTATATCCTCTTTTCTCAGAGGGGAAGGTTGAATTTCATCTGACCATTCTGCTTCAGCTTATACTTGAGGTTCCAGTTTTCTTCTGGTCTTAGCCCATTTCTGTCTCGTTCTGGCACACACTGGTCTAGTAAGCACATTTCTTACCTCAGTAATTCCTCTGGGAGCTGTCTTACTTTCACTTTGTATCTGGACTCACACAAGCATCTCCCCACTTTTCAAGGAAACTAGCCACCTCTGACAGGAGTGTCCTACTCCATCATGCTAAATCCCATCGACATGTTTCGTGCTCCTGCCCAGCTCTTCAGTTGTGGTGTAGGAGCCCTGACCTCAGTAAGGCCTGGAAGACTTCGAAGGGACACACAGACATCCCTTATCCTCTTCTCTTGAAACTGTTTGCAGCCTCTTGTCAAACTGGCCTCAAACACAATCACAGACTACAAAGCTATGGTAGCATATAGCAGGTACCAGTGGCACTAAGAACCCTTTAGAGTAACTGGGGTGCCCTGTTCGTGCACCTTTTTCATGCCATTGGGACTGGTTCAGGAAAGCACCCTGAAAACCTCCATCTCCCACAGATTCCTCAACTCTGGGGTCAATGCTATTACGCTGCGATACAACTTTGTGCCATTTAAACAGTACAGGGCAAGCCTACAATATATTGGAAACAGGGACCCCTGCTGTAATTCCTCAAGTTCCCGGTTAATCTTCTTATAAAAACTGTTTATAGTTTGAATTGCTTATGGTTTTTTTCTGGTAGTTGGGATTGCCACTGCAGGTTCCTGTTCTTCTAAGTTCATCCCCACAGAATTTCCCAGTGTAGTAACCTTTAGATATACCTGGTACTGTCCAAAAATTCCCCAGGCTTCCACGGTGTTACACAGGAAGCTTTGGCCATGAGATTGCATCACAACCACAACACAGTGGGATCATCAGAGGAGGTAAAAAAGTGTAAGTGCTAGGAAACAGAATTGCGTTGATTTACCCCGGCTGAAGATCTGGACCTACCCTAGGGACAAGAAAGAGATTTCAATGCACAGTCTATTTTAGTAGAAACCATGCAGTCTCTCATCCACATCAGCCTGCTATTTTTTGCTTCTATGTTACCAACAACATTTGTATTCAGCTGCTCAGTTATAAATAAAAAATATTTTTACATGGGTGGACTGGAGTGGCCCCGTTTTTTTTCTTCCAGTTCCCATTATTTTATATATTACACACATGTTCTGTCAGCGAAGCTCACTTTGTTATCTGAAACATCTGTGGTACCCTGCTGTGGAGAAGGCCAACACTGCTGCYGCCGTTGCTGCCTGTCTTTATTAGCCAGTGATTTGCTGACGCAGTCCTCCGACAGCGTGCAGTGCTCGGGGCAGGCTCCGCAACGTCGGGGCCGTGCAGCGGGAACACCGGGATCCCGTGAACTGACAGAGAGGTCCTGTTGGTTCGCAATATGGCAGTTACCATCTATATCACGATATGAAACCAAGGTTTCATACCTGCATTCGTGCCAGCACTGATTTCTATATTTCTAAAGAAATATACATGAATTTGTATGTAAACTGAAAGGACACTCTTGCAAATAAGGTAGATACCCATCAAAATGAAAGGACCTCCTATCTGAGGCTCCCACAAGACCCGRCTTTTGATCAGTCAGAGTATTTCATTTTTTGCCAAGTTTAATGTCATCTGGATCACCCAAACTCTTTTAGCCTTATTTTCAGATGCTTTTTACAGTCATATTCTTGACATGCTGCAGAAGAACTTTCAGAGATCTACCGTTCTTGTAAAGATAGATTAATATCTAAGGTATATAAGTAGTATGAGTTTCTTCTGGAAGCATGACAAGATCTTAAAAGATCAACTTAAAGGTGGAAAGTCTGTCTAAATCTCTTAAATGACATCTTTACAGATAAAATATCCAGGTAGCCTGATAGGAATTTAAGCTATTTCTCTGTATATTACACATTTATTTTCTGCAAACAACAGCACCTTGGTAAAATCAGCTTAACCAATTCCTTTCTAAAGTGATCAAAAACATTTAATCTTTGCATGAATTTTATACAACACATAAGTGAAATATATACTCCATTTAAGAATCTGAGAAACATGACTGTTAAATCACAAAACTTAACAAGAATTTTCAGGGGAAGATGCAAGAACAAATTACAAAAAAAAAAAATCGCATGATGGTGTCACTTTTACAGTTTCGCTGTTTTAAGAAACTGCTCTCTACTACAAAGATAACCTAACAAAACGTTAGGGGCACTTCCTTTGAATGAGATTATCCATAACAAAAAAAAAAAAAAAAAGGAAAAAGAGCTGAGCTCCAAGTCCTGTAGGTAAACTCAAACCAGCTTTATATGAGTTTTCCTGAGGACTCTGGGCCTGATTCAGAGAACAATTATGGTATGGAAATATCATGTGACTTCTGTCACAGCTTTTTTTCATGCAATTCTGTCTGCATGTGCATCCAATTCAAGAGGCAAAATTGAAGACTTATGCGGAGATAATTATAAATGAAAATAAAACATAGCTTTTGAAAAATGCCCYATTTTCTTTATAAAATAAATGATCATCTAACCCCAGTAGGAAGTTTCAAAAGTTGCTAGATAATGAAGTGCTGGTAGCAAGCAGCTTGTTGTATCTTTCAGAAGCAAGTCCATGATGACAAGAGAGAAGACAACAAATGCTACAAAGGCATCTCTCCCATTCTCACTTCCTTTTTGCCTAAAGCATTACTTACTTTCATACTTGTTTTACTTACATTACATAGCATGAATATTCCCCAAACCAGCTAAGTTCTGTGCAACCACACAGGAAGGATCCTTCCATATGTAATATCTGAACTTCATTTCCCAAGTTCTGAAAATACTTCAGACATGATGGCAGAGTACCACTGTGCTCCCAAAAAAATCTTCAGATTACCCAATGAACAACCTAGTATATAGTAGAAGAAACTTCAAAACTGTTCTCTAGCCAAATCACTTTTTATCTGTGTTCAATAGTGAACTAATCTGGTAGCACAGGTTGTCCCTCTGTCCTAAGCATATTCTCAGAGAGAGAGAAGGGAGATGGCATATGGCTGCTACTGCAGCTGCTTACTAGGAGTCTCTTAGAAATGGTATTTCAAATCTTCTAGTGGCCACTGARGTCACAGATGCTTTCCACTACCAGAGAAGTGCAAAGTACCTGAGCAATAGCAAGGACCTGACCTTAAAGTTACAAAATTGTTTTGATTTGGYGGGAATGTGAAAGGAAGGAATAAAATTAATGTATAAGTATAAACAAGCCCTAAACTTGGAAGACGAACTGAAAAAACAATTATCTTTATAAATTTTAAAACTGCAAASAGATTCATACAGGACAACCTTCCATCTGTCCAGATCTTTCTGCAGGATATATGCAGAAGAYAGCTTCAAGTTAGCGTATTTCTTTATACGAAGTTTTTTCCTAACATATTTATGGTTGAAAAAGATCACAGTGCTATGTTTGAATGGTAACAACTTCTCTTTTACCCTTTGTGTATGCCACCATCTATTGTTACTCAGTTTTTTAACATTTATCTGAATACTATATCCATGCAAAAACTAGTCCCAACATCTTTTTTCYGAATAAAGTCTGGCGGTCATTGCTTCACAACTGCGAACAATCCTGTATTCCTATTGAGTGCTACAGTCAGGCTTGTTTCACAGTGGAGGTTAGAATCTGATCCCAAGTCCACTAAATCACAGAGTCTTTTTAAAGTTTAATCTTGAGAGGATTTTGGTTGTAAACAAAGAATACTATACATGGAGGAAAAAGCAACAGAAAACTATGAACTTATGACTCTACATGCAACCCTGAGTTCAAAATTTGTGTGTGATTTAGCAAGAAAATTCTGAGCTATCGGCAGTGGTGCGCACACACTTTGGCATGGGGGCAAAGCTAAACCGAGCGTTGAAGCTCCCATCCAAAACACACATATGGATTCCATTTTAGTATAGACGTGATTCTTCATGTGCAAAACATGTGTCTGACTGGTTTTCTTCGGCTTTTTAAGATGTGCTTCTTTTTCTTTGGTGGGGGGCAGGGAGCAGAGAAGTAAATAAATAATTTGGGTGGTACTTGAACTTACAGAATTATTGAGGAAGAAAAGGGCCTAGGATTCAATGCCAGGTAAAAAGTATGTACTTCAGCTGAAAGTASCAATTTCAGCAACGAAACAAATGCAAAAAGTGAGAAACTTGGTGCACACACAGCTTCTGCAACACGTTAATCTACCTACTCTGTAAATGCTGGATAGGAAAGGGAAAAAGGGCTCCAGATGCTAATAACTTGGAAGTGGTAATTAGAGGGGTCCAGATTACTGCTGTGAGACTCTCATCTTCCCTTGATTGCTGGAAAGAAGATTTTGTCCAGTGGCCTCCTCCTCTCTTCCCGAGCGTGCAGCAGCTCTGTAAGCTCCACCTCCTCTCTGAACACACCAACAGGAGGCGGATTGGGCCCATAAACTTTTCTCCTTTCCCCAGCATTGGAGGATGACATGTTTCCCACAAAGGAAAACGTTCACAAGGTAATAAGGTGACCTATGAGGGAAGCACCACAAAGCCCCAGCTTTTAGCTATGTAAGATCAAAATTACCTTCYGCAGTCCCAATCTGACTGTAACGGAGAGCGATACAGTCTGCTCCCCTTGATTTAAGGGGTAACAAATGCCCTTAAAAGCTCACTGAGCATTTATAATCTCTGGGACCACAGAGACAAAGTAAGCCTGGAAAGTCACATGAGAAAGCAAAAGGAAAACTATACTAATCACAAAGAGGGAATGCATTTGTATTATTGTATTGAAATACCAAGGTTACAATGACAGGCCATATATTTTTCTATTGAACTGTAACAAATATTTTCCATTTTAAGTCACAGCAATGTTAAGAGAGATTCAGAATTAATAGCAATTATGGGCACACATCTCAATACACTTAGCTGAAAGAGAACCTCAAATTCAGGTATTCTTAAAGGAAAAATAAAATATATTAGCTGGCCCTTGGAGCAACCCTGAGATCCATTTACACTGCTGACAAACTGACCAAAATGCAAGCTTACATTTTGCTGTGATATCCATCTTTATGGCTCTAAGATTCCTAGTCCAGAATCATATAT
The DNA here is from genome assembly GCF_003343005.1 of Rhea americana. NCBI lineage: Eukaryota > Metazoa > Chordata > Aves > Rheiformes > Rheidae > Rhea > Rhea americana. Next base: position 2,699,450 of record NW_028186150.1, read on the forward strand.
TAAATTCTTGGCAGTGCAAATCATCTTTTCTTTCTTTTTCCTGTAATTTAATATCACATACAACACTAAACCTGCTCAATGACTCCAAATAACGATAATAGCAATAGTAACTAGGTGGTACTGTAGTGATGAGAATTAAGGGGCAAAAATTTTTACCTTTTCTGATTTAGTATGTGATTTCATTAAACAACCTCGTATTACTTAATATTAACAACTTAAAATAAATGGGGCACATATTTGCATAATATTTGTGTTTTTCTCAAGCTTTCTTTGCTGTCATTGGCTATTGAAACTGCTCAATAAAAAATCCAGGACTAAACAGCAAGGAGACTGCCAGCCAGAGGTAAGGCACATCAGCAGAGCTGGGCCCAGAAGATGAACAATATCTCTTCCATTTCAAGATTCAATCCTACATTTGTTTACTGTAATTCCTCCATTGAACCTTGGGAAATAAGTCTTATGGCTAAAAGTAAAGCTGAAAAGTCCTTCTTTCCCTATACAGAATTCTAAAACAGAAGGACTGTAAACACTGTAAAAAAAACAAAATGCAAAAAACTAAAAAAACAGTGCAAAGTTATTTAGCACAGGTGTTCCTGTTATCGTGCTACATTTGGAAAGCCCACACATTCAGTGCACCTTCAATTCACACACCCAGCTGCGTGAGGTGGTGGTCTATTGTTAGTTTAGAGATTTGCAATAAAAAGCATGAAGTAATACTGGCAAGCTCAGGAGCTATTTTTTTTTCTTATGATGTCTCCCTGCATCTATTTATCTAGTTCTCTTCCTTTTTTTCTTTTATATTCAGCATATTCAAAAAARGGGTCAGAATAGGTTTTAGAGATGTAGTGCCATGCTCAAGCCTTTTGAACAGTAAGGGAAAAGCTCAAAAGGTTCATGCATAAGGGAACAAAGAYACAAGGATAGCTTTGAACCTGAGGGGCTCTCTTATTGCAAGCAAGTGCATTGCCAGCATGTCACAGGTGTACACCACATGAGCAAGTGAAAAAATAAAACGTGATTGTGAAGGGGTGTGATGCTGACGGGTCCGAGTCCAGAATGCATTAATCCCAGGGTGAATGTGTGCATCTGTTAGATATTTATGTAGTTCCTACTAGTAGTTTGTACAGATATCTAAGCAGGTGAACGTCAACAGCTTTGAAACCATATGTTAAAAGGAGACGGTGAGCTGGAACGAGAAGGCTATCAGGCAACACGGGTCTGACACGGGAGGGAGTGCATCTACCAATTACAGCACTGCCCTGGTAGTCAGGACTCCTGGGTCATATGCCAAGGTCCTGATGATTTAGCTCTGTGATATTAGGGCAAAGAACTGAATCTCACTTTCTCTACATTTCCTCTTCCTTGAATGAGAGATACTCATTAAGATAACAGAATGACCATTTTCTTTCATTTCTAAACTTTTGAGGTTTGAAAATTTTRTGGCTCTTCTGCTTATTCCAGAGGTTTGTATGAAACATAGCTTGTTAAACAACTATTTTCAGATGCTGACTTCAGTTTGTCAGAAGAACATGGAGTCAAGATCTCTCTCCATCTCCTGGTTGTTAGAGAAACACCCTGTAATTGAGGAGATCCAAATCCAAGTCCTGTTCCTTTCTCTGATTTTATTTTGAGTTTCGTATTTTAACTCTGACTCACTCAGACTCAACAGTGCCACAAATCTGGACCTGGGTCATCCCATTTCCCAGGGCAGTTTCCTAATTGCCAGTTTGTACACCTGGTACACACTTGATATACACATAAATGTAGTCGATCTCATATAGTTTCAGAAAAAAAATCAGTTGCAAGAAAAACAATGTACTTTGAAAAAGTGAAATTTTGTCTAAAACGTTTACATTCTCTACTAAAGAGCCTCATCAAGGAACCGTGAGAATCATTTACCTTTGAACGAATTCATAAAGCAGGCTGAGAGGTCTCTGGCTGAAATGTGTGGATTTTTTTTTTTTTTTTTTTCTGATTAGCACAGAGTACTAGAATCCAAAAGCTGGCAGTTTACACACCACTTTAACCTAGACCACTCAGTTTCTGCTACCAGGCATGACTTTTAGGAACTGAAAGGAAAATTGTTTTCACATCAAATGCTGAGTTTCTAAAGGAGGTCTATGTTAGGAAAACTTTCCTTCAAATTAAAATGTTCTGTAAAATGGAGAAAGCAAATCTCTCAAATCCCCTCCACTTCAAATAGCCTAGCAACTACCTTCAACCTTCAATGGTTCAAGTTGCTCTCAAAGGTAAGAGAATCAAAAACCAGCTTTAGAGTCTTACAAGATCCCATTGCTAGAGGACTAATTCCACTTTTGAAAACATTTGTGTGACTAAGCGAAGTTATCAAGAGCTGCAATTTCATTTTGTCCTGAATGGTGCGTATACATATACAGTGCAGGAGAGAGRTATCTCTCTCCCTTTTTGGCAGAACTGAAGTATTATAGTTTCACTGAAAACAGTTCAAGAATGATCCACCCATAGTACATGGGAYTTGCAGTTTAGGATTGCCCAAACTCTGCTCTCAAACTCTCCTTGTCCATAGTAAATCCCATGGATTTCAACAGATAAACTGAGACCACTTCTAAGTACTTCCAAAAATATCTAATTACACCTACAAAACTCTCCTCCACGTACTCTTTGGATGGTTACCTTTTACAACATCAAAAAGCGTACTCTACAGAAGCTCTTTTCCATTTATTTCCCCCATACTTCCTTCCCAAGAAGGTATTATTCACACCTATTCCTTCACAACATAATTAGCTTGCTCCAACCTCTGAAAATAAGACATTTGCCTCAACCCTCGAGAATCTCTTGCAATCTGCAGCCCACCACTCCASAGTGTGGGGAAAGACACATCATAAGCACTCTGCACTTGGTACCAGAGAGGGTAATCTTGCTTATCTTTTATTATCTTGCTTTATCTTAATGAACCACAACATTAATAAAGAAGGTACACGCATAAATACAACTACTCTGGTATACCACAAACCTGCCACCTTCAGTATTTTGGCCCCTCTGAGACCTCTGGCAGGGCTCCCGGAGGCCAGGCACCTGGTCAAGCCCTGGCAAATCCAGGTCTAGCATTACACTGCTACAGCTCCACTGAGAATGGAAACTAATGATGAATGACRTCCTCAGAGCATACTATGAAACAGTGAGACTTTCCTTCCGGGGGAGGCGGGGGGTCAAGTGCATTGCATGGTATCTATAAAATATGCCCCAAACACTCTCAGGAGCTCTCAACAAGACTGATTAAAATTGAGTAAATTGAGCAAAATCAGTCTCTCATCCTTGTGTTTAAAAAATGAGAATTCATTTATTCAGCTTAATTCATAGATTAAATATGATTAAAATTTCTATAAGATATCTAGCTTTTCTGAAATAAACTGCAGTGGCCATCAAAATATTGATAGCCATTGGTAAATTACTTCTGGTGTTTAATCAATGTTATTTTTTTATCATCCAATTTTTTCTTCTAGTAAGCTTCTAACACTAAACTGCATTTCATCAAGGTTGGTAAAATGTTTAGAAAGGAACAGATGTCAGAATATGGGGATTGCCAATAACACTGATGGAAGCCAGTAATTTCTTTCCTGTCCAAAGGCAAAAGAATGAAGAATAATCTAGACTGTATACAATAATACAAGATTTACTACAACATTAATGGCTATAAAAAGTAAAAGTATACAAAAGCTATCTCCATTTTTTCAAGTCATCACTAAGGGCAGTGTTTTTCAATTTGAGACAATTTTTACAGGAAAATGAAAGGTCTATGTATTCTTAAACCTTTAAATATCCATAAAATACAGCTGAAGACGCAAACTAGCATTAGTTGCTTCCAAATATACTTGTATATTAGTCTATTGTGCAAGTTAATAATTTTGCCAAATCTCAAAAAACATAGATGCAATCTTTCCTTTAAGAAAGCTGCTCAGCTTGTTATTTACAGATTGTAACATTTACATAAGAGTTTGGTTTAACAAGAGATATAAATATAGATAAAACCCTTAGGACTTCATTCTTTAAACTGCCCTCTAAAAATCTGCCCTACAATTTGCACACTGAATTTTGTGCAGACTATTCTTGGAAGCCTTTTGTGAATTAGGGAGAACTGACTCGAAACAGGGGCTGGTTAATCACAATTTTGCAAATTGTACGTAGCAATCATCCTCACATTGTGAAATTCAGATCTATAAAATGCTGATGTTTTAAAGCTGAAAAATAAATAAGCTAAGTAGGACTACTTTACTAAGGGGAAAAAAAAAAAGGAGTGCAAGACCCCTTGCAAATAAATCTTTAAAATAAAAATAATTAAAATAAAAGAAGTAGCATCATGACTAAGTAAAGTGCCTCTTCCTTCCAGACCCTACTACAAGCCCACCCCGGAAAAAATTCTATTACTGTTCCAGTCTAATACAAACACTCACCTGACTATCAGGCAAGTTCCTTCACTCCCAAGGATAAACTTACAGGAGGTTTTCTATTTTAGGTTTCTACACATTTGTCTACAATGTGGGAAAAACCTCCAGTGGGGGAAAGATTGCAACCTTCGCTCTTTCATGTGTCCATCGCTGACTCTCATCTGTCCACTCAGTCTAAACTGGTTTGCCTGTATATCAGGTCTGTCACCTAAGCAAGCAATATGGAGTATGAACAGCACTCTATGATTCATGTTGAACACTTGAAAATAACAGCAGCAACTAGACAGTTGGAGGAGAAGTAGCAAAATTTATCTCGAAAACAGGACGGTCTCAAAGAAGACATTTTTTTCTGTTTTCAAGCTGCAGCTAATATAAATTCATCAGCATTTAGAACAAAGCTGACTCAAGATTCTTCGTTTCCAAACAGGTTTTGCAGCCCCTAGTATTTAGTATAAATGAAGGTCTCATTCTATTTATTTTTCTTTATCTGTTGCAGAAAGACCTTGCCAAACTGTCTGTTTTAAGCATACAAGGATATGTTGAAATTTATGTAAAATATTTTCAGTTATCAGTGTAATTATAATGACAGGAACTTTCCACTGGAATTCAGAAGTAACAAAGTGTGTGTCGACCGCCCCCCTGCCATTCCAAGACCCCTCACTATGGACACAAGTTACAAACACTGGAAACTCTGTTTTCATGATGTTGATCTTCCCAAAGGTCAGGTTTCTTACCTCAAACATTCCAACAGTTGCTTAGACTGCAGTTCAGGAATTTTGTGTAACATTGCTTCTAGAAAGCAAATATTTATATTAGTAAATACTATTAAAGCATTAATGTTATACAGGTATTCTTATTAGTAAACTGCTAAATATAAGAAACAGAACTTTTAACTGAAGGGAAGGAAACATATTTATATATTAAACAAATTTTACTATGTTACTTTACCACTAAATGTTGTCGTATCAAAGGCTGTCAGTCCAACCATTAACTCTTTTGAGATTTACTATTTCTATCATTAATACAAATTCAAGGTTCATGCCTTTGATACGGAAGGCAAGCAGAGGCAGAAAGGCCTAGAAATAACAGAACAAATCTGTACTCTGACGATTTTGTAAAAGTAGTGGTCAGAAAGAAAAAAGTCCCACACTACCTTACAGAGTGGTGCAATAAGGGTTCCCCCTCTTGGAACAGGGGATGCTCATGTTGAGGTCTGGCTCTGAAGAAGGTAGATTAGGGATTTAGTTTCACCTTCATAAAGGGAATATCCTGACCACCAGACTATACACTATTGTAACAGAACAATTCATTTGCTCACTCCTATTGGAACTCGTTCTTCTCTTGTTGATTTTTCCTTTCTTAATCGGAGCAGGCATTCAATGTAATAGCTTCATCATCACAAGTGAATGCCACAAGGATCAAGTTCTACAATCTCTTTAAAATATACATATTATTTATTTAAACAGAGCAGTCTGAATAATCTTGGCCAGTCACTATATGAAACAGAACTTTCTAACGTCTGAAAAATTTACAAGATGTGAAGAAAACTCTCCTTTTACATCTATCCCATGATTCAGATTGGAACATGAGATGTTACAGAAGTAGAGTTGAGCATCTTCCTTCATTTGCTCTGCTTCTAAGTACAATCACCTTGGAGGCCAAGATTAGGTCAAGAACAACTTCTATATTATTCATTAACTCAAACATGCCATACTTGTGAAAGCTGTASAGAGGATCTCTCTTGGGACAGGGGAACATGAGCTACTCAAAGCACAGAAGGCCTGCAAGTGGGAAGAATCTTCCATGAACATGATCTAGATTACACAACATTTCCATTGAAACTTCAGAAGATTCTTGCCTGCTATTTTGAAGATGATAATCTGGGCCAGTAAGCCCAGATGTACTAATTCAGAATTTAAAACACACATTTCAGTGTACTCTGAGTTTGAACACAGGATAGTAAATGACCCATTCATCATACACAAAATAATCCTAAATATCACCTTAGCCATTTCACTCATTTGAAAGATGTTGGCATCACTGAACTTGCCAAGTACTGTTACTTCAGAAGTAAAATTCACAAGACTGGGTACCTTTCTGGGAAAAAAAAAATCAAATTAATGAAGTAGAAGCCACTAAGTAACTTATTTCATCAGTTTATTAAACCTAAATTGTATCAGTAACTAGTTCAATGCTTTATGTTTTAGTTACCTTCCTGAATATTTATACTGGAGAATTTTGTTCTTTCTACCATTCAGCTTTTATTCATGATCTGAGGGGATCCTATTTTCTATTTGTTTTAGGCTAAGATGTTTCAGAAACAAATATATATATATATATATATATATATATATATATATATATATATTTTCTCATTTCACAAAAAAATTTGGTCCAAACAGGACCCCAGCCTTGGGTGATTCACAAGAAAAATGCACTGGGATTTCTATCAGTTCTCAGCACTGTTTCCAAAACAGCAGTCAGTCGGTGCAGGTAGACCACAGTGCATGTGATGAAAGTACAGCTGCTCTGCAATAATTGATTCTGTATGTTGACCCAGACATTGGGATGTTTACTGTCTGAACATGACTGCTTCACTTCATGGAAAGCTGTACAAAACAAAAATAGCTCACGATACGTCAGCCTTTTGACAGATACATCAAGCACTGCCTCATAACATTACTAGTTCAGAAGATTCAACTTCATAGCTGTAACAAACCATGCAAACTGACAGGACAACATAAGCCAAGATGAGGGCACACAAGCCAAGGAGGCTCTTGGGGCAGGTATCTACTTGGCGTTTGCCGAAATCAGACCTGCATAGGCAGCTGTTTCAGAAACAGAGTAGAATTCTGTTTTAACTTATCACTAAAAGAAATATTTTGGAATTATAAGAGTTGTCTACTCAAGGCTGATCTCAATAGAGAAATCTACAAGTACCAAACTCTTGCAAGATACTGCTGTCTACAGTTCAGACTAGCAGAACTTCATGATGATACCTCAGAAGGTGGTGGGACCCAGATACTGCTAATCTAAAAAGAAAAAAAAAAAAAAAAAAAAGGAAAGAAAGAAAGAAAAAAAAGAAAAAAGCTTCAAACTATAGCAAATCTACAAATCATAATGTAGGTATTTTAAAATATTCTAGAGTTTTCATTTAGGCTCATCTGTAATGCAAATATTAATTATTTAGCATATATTTAGCAATAAGCTGGTTAAAGGTTGCAGGTACCATTAGGCTGTTTCACATAATAATCATCTGGTTGTGCTATTCTTCTGTTGAATACTGCCTTATTGCAAGATTGATTCTATGGAAATCAAGTGAGCTTGACCATTTTCTCTAATGAAGGAAGAGTGTGGAGAGGACCACTAGAGAGGCAGCCGGGATGGTTCAACTCTCCRGGCTGCCCAGCACAACAACAGGGGTGCTAATGAAACAACCCCTGATGCAGGTTCTTTAGTGGATGATTCACCACTGCAGGGCTGCTGCAGCAGGTCCCCATTTTATCTACACCCCACCCTGGCCTCAATACACTCCTCCCCAAGTCACCTCTCATATTCCCTTTTATATTCATCAACTCAGAGGGAGCCATAGGTCTTGGCATAGACATGTGCGGATTTGCTCTACATCATGAATTTTCTTCTACTGTCATCTACTGCTAGATTATGATCCTTTGGGACTACTGTAGGTAGATGCAAAAGAGTGCAAAAGGCTTGAAAACCTGGCTCACTGTCAACATTCATAAAATATTTCTTCAGCTACATCCATAACAGTGTGTGATCTTCTCTCAAAATTGCAGAATACTCTAAGAAAACCTAGAGAGATTAGGCCATATTGAGCCATGCTGGAAAGTATAACGGAAGTGAACTTTAATTTAGATGGATATGAAGTAACACCTTCCAGCAAAAACAAAGATTATCATACATGATCATCACTCCCAAACTTAAAAAAGCTTTAATATTTTCAAATAATATCCAGAGGAGCAGAGTAAGACTAAACAAATCCATTTTCTTTACTGTGTTTTTCATGGCCCAGTATCTTTCAGGACATGTAACAATTTTTCTTAGAAATTCCATTCATATATTTGAAACTATCTACTGCCTTGGATGAACACATGGAGCTATTCAATACCAGCTGCAGCTGTATGTGCTAACTTGGGTCATTCTAAACTTGTTTTGGGTAACTTCATCTGCCTATCAATAATTTTTAGGAAATTAAATCAATAATCTTTGTGGCTAGAAACATACAACTATAAATGTGAGCTGCATATAAAAATTTGAGTAGACACTCACAATTTATCTCTGAGGGAAAGGAGAAAGATGCACAGTACTTTCACTATCTGTCGCTAAGTGTTTTTTGTCAAATTTTGACTCTACCATCATTCTACAGTGATAGACATTAGGTATGACATTTTTTGACACAATGTCAATAGTGACATCAGTAATATTTGACACAAGGCACATTGGGGTTATTTGACACAGACAATTGGATAGCTCAGGGCATTGGAGATCCACTGCGTAAGGAGTTTTACCTTCAAGTCACCAGTGAATATCTAGCCCAGTGTTTTATAACTGTTACCAACTGATGGCTCCTCAGAGCCTTATACAGAAGGAGTTTGGGTGTATTGAACAGATGTCCAGAAAACAAAAATCAACACAATAAATTACATTAATCTGTGCCCTGTGTTGAAACAGCATGGACTGAATAGCCAGCAACAAAGCTATTCTTCTACTGCTATCTGTAATTCCTTTTAAAAATGGTTGAATCCCAAAGGAGAAATGAGAGGATCAAATGAGTCAGAGAGCACTACAGCTCTAGTCTCCTTCTGAATAAGATTTCTGTCTCAACAGCTTTCAGTCCCATGGCTTTCATTAACAGTTAAATATGCTTATGGGAAAATACAAATGTGAAATGTTACTTTCAGTGATGTGTTTTCTAAATATTTCACAACTAATATACAGGACTCACAAATGCTGAACAGAAACAAAATGAATTACATATACGATCATTCTAGAATTTCCTAGAATGCCACAGTCTTAATTAAAAAAGCACTTCTTGCTAGATTCAATATTACACTCATTTAGGAGCTGAGTCTTCTAGTACCTGTTAGGTACTTGGTTGAGACCCTGAAACCTGCCTTAGTCCCTGAGACCCATTACATAAAACCTGGGAGCCCTGGACATTTGCATGGAGAGATGCTAGTGCTGGGGACTTACGAGCCTACATGRAGCTGCAAAGACAGTTGCCTGAACACCCAGGTGCTTATATTAATAAACATTACACCAGAGAGTTCAGAGTCTAAACTCCTCCAAACCTCTGTACAGTGTATGAGCCCTTCTTTGGATCAGACATTTTACCTTTGCGCTTTATTTTAAGATTACATTCACATCCAAACAGCATCAGCACACACAATTTCACACAAAACACTTACTTATTAAAACTTACTTTTTCAAAGTTCAAAGTGCTTTCTTTAGATGCTTCTTTTTTTTTTTAATAATTGCAAATACCAAAATAGGGTTAATCCATCTGCAAAATCTGCCCCATTTTTCCTACATTGTATTAATTTTGAAAAGATCATCCACATTAGCTGTTTTGTCACAGAAAGTCATCAATATGATCATTTGTTAGATTCAAGGACAGTGTTCAATCAATATCTGGAACCAACACTTAGGCTACCTTCAGATTTGCTGGAATACATTTTATTTAAAATAAACTATTCTAGCTCCCAGATTT
>NW_028186150.1:2714399-2718448 GCF_003343005.1 Rhea americana
AAAAGAAAAAGAAAGAAAAGAAAAAGAAAGAAAAGAAAAAGAAAGAAAAGAAAGATAACTGTTCTCACAGGGGGAAGAAGGGTAGTGTTACATCCAGGGGCAGAGATTACATTGTACAGAATGTTTGTGCAGTAAGTTCGGTCATCTCATACAGAACCGAGTGTAAAGAAAAGACAAACTGCCACAGAAAAGTCAGTACCACYGTAACTGGTATCTAAGTTGATATTCTTAGCATTAGTGCCAAGGCTGGAAGGTCAGTTCCTTGAAATAGCATATTTGGTTTGTTTGGAGAAGTTTGTATTCATGTCTGCAAATAAAGAACAACTTTGGTCCACAAGTCTGAGGAATCGAGCAAATTCCAACACATTTTGATATTATAAACTAAATTTGAAATGTACATCTACAGACAACAAATACAAAATAAAAAACCTGCCTTAGAGTTCATTTTCTTGTACTTCTCTGGAGCTCTTCTACCAAGTTTTACACAAATAAAAGCACTGATGCTGTACATAAAGATGCAAAATTTCACATGGAATTGCTAAGTTCTTGAAAGCACGCTGAAATAGGGTTAGGAGAGCACAAACCAGTGCTGCAGGACTGTTCRACTCCTCCGTAAAGAGAAGCCAAATTATGTCAGTTTTAGAATAAGAGAAAAGACCTGCTAAAAGCTTCAAGATGTTGGGAAGAATGTGCCCTGCAATGCCAACTTACCGCAATAAACCTAGCGCAGTATCTCGACTACGGGGCTCTGTGTGTCTCACATTTGGAATGCAGAAAAAAGAACCAAGATCTCTGTGCCTCCTGGTATCGGGGGAAGAGTCTGAGGAGGATTAAAAAACAGCAGCTCCTAAAAATATTAAAGCAGGAAGTAGAGGCAGAGATGGTAATTCTAGGGAAGGAATGAAGTGGAAGAGCCATAGCTGCTGAACTCATTATCATAGACAGCTCTGTTAAAAAAGAAACCTTCAGYAGAAAATTTGGTTCCAACCCAGAACAGGCCAAAATTGAAATTGCAATATGGAAATGTTTACTTTGCAAAAGTCAAAACATTTTTCTTAAATTGTCATTTATGTTTTAATATGCTGTATTACAATATAGCATAACAATCTAAAAACATCAAATGTAAACTAGACAATTTGACTCCATCAAAGCATTTGCAGTTTCCCTAAAAWTTTTTTTAAAACAACATATCCTGGAAGCCATGTCCACCAAATCAAGAGCTTTCAACATACAACATATTCTTAATTATTCCTTTTTTTATGAGTTTGTGGGTAACGACTTGTCCCCCATTGAAAGGAAAAAATAAATAAATAAAACAATTTGAGTAAAAAGCCATGTAAATGGCTGGATGTTTAAAGTGAAGCAAAAATGGAGCAGTTCTGAGTGAGACTGGTCCATCCAACTATTTCAGCATGCAAATGACCTCCGTGGACTCACACTACCTGGGCACGTACTCTGATCCTGTCCTCCCAACACCCGCAGCAGGCCTGCCCCACCTGTGGCACTGACCAGGGCTTTGCCGCAAGGCTCGTGCCCCAGCACTCCCCACATCCCATGCAGCATGCACGCGGCTTTTTTGCCGCATATGATGAGGTACATTACAGTTCGGGTGCTCTATTTAGCTACTGGAGAGAAACAAGCTCCAATAGTGAGCATCTGCAACACCTTAAGTTAGAGGCATCCAAACTCTAATGTGCAGATTGCGCTTTCCCTGGCTCGTTTGCCCCTCCCTCTTCTCCTCTTCTGTTGCACCCCTTATGGAAAACTAGCTTTTAGTTGAAAATTAGAAAGTTGTTTTCTTTTTTTGTTTTTTGTTTTTGCTTTTTGTGTTTTTTTTTTTTTTTTTTTTTTTTTTTTTTGTTTTTTTTTTTTTTTTTTTTTTTTTTTTTTTTGGATAGACAAGAATTGCCTTGTCTTGAAAGGCTCTTGAGGTAACATTCTGTGTAAAAAAAGGGTTCATTTAATATATACATGTCCAGTTTGTAACCAAAGAGATGTTTCCAAAAAATAATTTTTATTAGGTCTGAGACACACTTACATTTTTTCATTGTATTTTTTCTTCTCAGATTTCTTCATTATGAATATCAGCTACATAAAAACCAGCAGACTTTACTGATTTTTCAAACTTATTCAGTGGACATGGGTGTAAAAAATAATTCCATTCAGTGAAAAAAATACAGAGGAAAAAACATTTGTTCCTCTTGTTTCATTAGCATAGTTTTCAGAATATTTCAATTATTGCAATAAACACCAAAACAGTTATTCTCCATTACAGAGACTGTTAAACTATTTGTTTTAAGGTCATGTTTGTGTATTAATATTTAAGCCAACACAAGACTGGAAGCAGTACAGCAGTTGGGGAAAAAACGTGCATACAATTTTTCTCTATTTCAAAACCACAGTACTGTAGATTTCCTATTTCCATTATTAGTAGTATAAAAAATTAGTACAAACCAAGAAACATTTTCACTCCTACTTTCATATTGCTTCAGATCTTAACCTGACATTAATGAGCAAATACACACTAGGATGATGATCACACTGTAGGATAAAATGGCTCATATACTGCACTGGTAAGTTAAGATGAAAGAAATCCAGAACAAAGACGCAACAGTATTGTGGAAATATGTTTAGATTCCAAAATACTTGTATCAATCAAAGATAGAAACCCCCAAAAACAACTGATAAATAAAAACATCCACTTTTTCTACTTGACTGTATAATAAGTATACTGTATATATTAATGCATTATGCCGTTACTATGACTAGCTGCCATTTACAATACATAGATATAATATATACATATTTTACATCAGCCTCCGAGGTGTGTTTCTAGCTCCCACTGAAAATCAATGATATCCCTAAAGCAAGCATTCAAGGATAGGACATAACTCATGGGAGACAAAGGATACCCAAATGGAACCAGGGCTGATAACAAAATCCTGATCCTAGTGAAGTCAGACTGCAATCGAGGTACCTCTGAATAACATCCCTGACACAATTCTTCCAGAGCATTATTATTTGCACTGGGCAACTGATGGACCACACGAGCAGAGTATGTACCAGGCAACTACTGGACCACACGAGCAGAGTTTGCATCGGGCAACTGATGGACCACACGAGCAGAGTTTGCAGGAAACATGCTTACAGGATCTGGAAAGCATTACCTGACCAGCGTTTCCACACTGGAACATCATAACCACAACCTCCCCATAACCATTCTCACTCCAGCTATGAAAATGACGCAGATGACACATTTCTTCAATCATACTYTACTAGGGGCCTTTTTTCTTAATAATATTTAACACCACAGTTTTACTCTGCATTTCCCTTTCCGCCAGAAGTAATTTTTTCATCTCTCATGCTGACCTCTTGGCTTATTTATCTAAGACATTGTGACACCTTATCCCATCATAACATGGCACTGTTTGCTCAAAGTTAACCTTGTCATTAGATATTATCATCCTAAAATATGAATATTAATGCCCCAAAAATATGAAAAGATGAACCACAGGCATGACAAAATGACAAGACAGGAATACAAACAAACTGGTAACAGGATCGGTAACAACTTACCCACAAGAATGTCACATACAATGGCACATCATCTTGATCAAGAACTGTATTCATAAATTGTACTTCCAGAAGAGCTTTCAGTGTTCTCACTGATCAAGATTAACAAGAAGCATTTTTAAGACTTTTTTTTTTAATGGTATCAGCCTAATGCTAAGCACAAGTCAATAGGAAATCTACTTTCAAGGAAAGAAAGCTGAAGCAAATACAAAAGGTGCACTGGATGAATGTTGTAGCAGTCAACTATTTACCAGAAAGGAAGAAGTAATAGTTCAAAAGAGAATTTTCCAACAACAAAGTGGGATATACTCTATTTAAGGAATAAATACTGAATTTGACCAGACAGTTCAGAATAAATGCTGCTTGATCAGGTATTTTTTCATACTTTGTGTTTGAAGACATTCCAATTTCAGCTAAATACTATAAGTATTTACAAGTGCTACCTAACAGCCTATGCAAGTACTGCATGTAAAAGC
>NW_028186150.1:2718558-2729603 GCF_003343005.1 Rhea americana
TATATATATATATATATATTATCTTAATGACCGGAAAAAGTAATGTACCCAAAAGAGTGAACAACAGTGACACTTATCAACTGCACTAATTTTTCTTACCTTCTCCAGTTAATCTGAGTTTACCAAACCCAACTGTCTGCTGATACTACTTCGTGATTTTGCAGCTACAACACAAAGGACACAAGCTGTTATTCTTGGTAGTTTGATTAAAAATCATGAATTGAGAATGATTTGAAAAGCTGTTTGTTTAGAATTTCTTCCACTAAACACAGGTCCATTTAAATAGTCAAGCTAGGTCTAGCTTGGGATAAATTAGTCCAAGCAGAACACCAGATTAACACAGTTGTATTCTTCCCAGTATACAATCTAAATCAGGTACCTCTGCCTAAAATATTCTGTGCCTAACAAACTTGCCACAAAACGCAGCTGCAGGCTTTCTGCAGAAAAAGAATGCAAGATGAAATGATTTTATTAAAAATAGTCTTCCTACTTTTTGATTAATGCCAAAGTTATCTTTCAATTTATTCGTTCACACAGCACAAGAATTCATATCCTAATTAACTTAGTTTGAACTATTTCTACCTGTTTTCTCAAGATGCACATCTCTCCTCCATTCTAAATCCAGGTCCGTCTCAAGTTCTGAGCATCAACATACACAAAAGGTTAAACACAAAATTCTGAGGCCAGATTATTATTTTCAGCATGAATTTCAGAGTATTTTTAGTTGGGTGGCTTTCATCATAAAAAAGAGCCTGTTTATTGGTTGTTTTTTAAAAGCTGTATAATTCTTGTCCTGCCTCTAATTGTGTTATATTAAATATTCAATAGAAATACATGGGAAATTTGCACATAGTTCATACTAAGTATTCTCCTTGTTCTGGAGAAAAAAAGTAGTATTTAGTCATTTAATATTATTAGTGATTTTTGGCAAATGAGAAACTGACACCTGACTTGGTCTCGGTGTCAGTCTTTTTGTGGCTCCATCCCTTCTCCTCATGACTCTGCTACAGAACAACGCTTAACTTCTCCTGGCTACGCCTCGCTCCCCTCCGATCTTTCATCCACTTGGACAGTAAAGCTCTCCGGGAAAAGGACTGGCTATGCAGTGCTCAGTACAAATCTTGGCTGGAGCTACAAGGCTCTATTGTAATATCATCAAATAGTAAAGCAGAAGCTTCCAAGAGTTATAAAATGCATCTCACAGGTATCTGTTCCTATTCCTCTCCTGCACAGGCAATCTAAGTGAAAAGAAAACGAAGAGTGGAACCTGTAGAGGACAGCCCAGCCAGGACCAGTGATAAACCTGCATGCTACCCTGAAGAAAGAGAGTACAAAGTTCAGTTCTGTGTTTGTATTTCTAAAGAGTGGAAAATATCAAATATCCTTTCTGCAGAACAACTCTCCCTCTAGTCTCTTACCACACTGCTATGTAACTACATAATAAATATTATCCTGCTCACATGCTTTGGTTTATTTAGCATACRTTCTAGTTGATGTTATCTGGCAGCATAAGTTTTAGTTCTGTCATCTTAAAATACTAATAGTTGTCAATCAAAATAAAAAGTGCATAATAAAAATACGTTCTAAAAACTAATAACCCTGTATTCTACACACTTTGCTTAGTGCTAAGCATTGCTAAAAATGAGATTATGTTTGTACAGTGCCAAAAACAATCAGATAGACCTCTAAACAACATCTTCCTAGAAATGAACACAAAGAAGCTACATAATCCTCTATATAGAGCGTGCATACACATACACAATATATGCAACAGTAAATTAACAGTGATCTCCATTTGCCTAGTTTTTTGATGCATAAGGTAGGGAGGGAGGGAGATACCACTCCATCCAGTGACACAGCATTAGGTGAAGGCATGGTCAATACTGAAGTAATTTATAGCAACTTTCTACAAATACTTACAAGCATAGAACTAGCATCAAAGAGGGATACACAGGACAGGTCCATGAGGTTATAACCAACAATAAGGGGGTAAACAGATGACTTAAGATAAAGTGGCACAAAAACATCCTTTAAATTGTATCTGCGAAGCTTTAGTAGGAACTTCACTACTTCGGACATTCAAACCTACTGTGGACAAACTATTAGCAACAATCCTGAACATCAAGAAAATGGACTAGATGTACAATAGGTCTTTTGTCACTTCAACTTTCATTATTCTGATCCATCACCCTTATTCAAGTGGCAAAGTTTTATGTAGCCCTTACAATTACGTCCACAAGAAAATTACGACTACCTCTCATATACACATATGGATGTCAGATCTGATTCTTAAACATGCAAAGTACAAAAACAATTTTTGCATCTAATTTGCCCATGCTACAGCTATAACTGTAGGCATTAATCTGGCAAGAGCAGGTAGAAATAGCTAATTGCAGTTATGTGCCTGGACAATGCATTGCATAATTGTGGTAACTGAGCGTGCAACATCRGCATGCAATAACTTGGACAGGCTGCCTACTGTTAACAACATACCGGTATCTACTTGGATTGTGTGACATGTTTACCCAAAAGAGCAGTATCAATCTGTAAGCTTTGCCTCAAAACAACAAATTAGAAACTCTGCAAGGTATACAAGTTGACATCCAAGTTTGCAGAATGAACAAGAACTCTTAAATAGTACATTTCCATCAGGAATTCTCAAGGAGGAGGTGAAAAGACTCCTGATACTTTACTTTGATCTGTTCTGCCCTAAACACCATRGTCTCTTCCTCATCTTTCTCTGGTGCCTGCCCTCATTTTGCAGGGAGGCTAGAACTCCTTGTGGCTATTTCTAAAACCTGAAATCCACAGAGGACTTCATACAGCCAATGCATTGTCAGTGGAAGTAACTTGGATAGAGAAACGACTACAAAAAGTATTTGTGTTCCCAAGTCACACTATGGCAGAACTCTTCGTGGATATACAAGGTGTGTTAAAAGGAGGAGGATAAAGACTTCACTCTGTCCATATACAGTATTGTATGAAACACAGGATTTCCAGAACAGAAATCCTCTTATCGACTAAGGCATTAGGCAATAACTCCCATATGAGCACCAATAAAAAGATTATTTGTCTATATATTTCAGTAGGAAAGAAAAACAATGAAAGGTTATGGAGAAGGGAAAAGGTATTTTCCTTTTAATCTTTTAGACTGTTATGGTCATAATTGACTTTCCTGCACAGTTTTGCCTGGTTTATCACAGTACTATTGTGAAAAACAGTGTCCTGCATGGTTTTTTATACACAAATCTTAATGACTTCAATTGCTGCTAAGGATTCAGAATGGTGGCAGGATATGACCATTCACTATCAAGGCCCTAAAGCCTTCATAATTACTGAGTATACAGAATATTTATTATAGAGACTATGCCAGGTCTCTTTTGTGACCTGCCCTGGGCTGTTCTTTGAGCCACATCAAGCAAGAAGTTTAAATGAAACTGCTCCCAAGTTTCTGAAATGGTTTAATAAAACATATACTGACTGTAATATTCAGTTTATAGTAGAAAACTATTGCCCCTTGGTTTGAAAAATGACCTCTAGTTGGCAATTTTACTCTCAGCTTCATAGATTATAGTCCGCTGTTGGTCATTTTCTCAATCCACAGGGCAATACTTTTCCATAACAAGCTCAAACTGCAATCAGTATTTGTAGGCTGTTACACAAGTTGAGGATAATATGTCTCAACACATTCTCTTATATTACTAAACAAAAGAAATAACAACCTGGTGACACAGACATATGGAAAAAAGCAACACTATTCTTCTAATGCTGAGATAGTAGAAAAGTGTGTTTCTGTGCCTTGAGGAAATGTAGTTTAAATGTAATGCTTTTAATACACAGTAATCTCTAATTTGATTTTTTCATTAAGTGTTTTATATGTCTATTCTTATTTTATAAATACTAGATCCTGTTAGTATCAGACGTATGAATGTACTGATAGATAGGCTAACATTGTAAAATCACATTAAAATGTATTCACATAGATGTCTTAAAGACCAATTGCTCTTGGGCACACAAAACATTCATAAACTTATAGATCTGATATCAGGAAATTCTGATATAGTTCAGTAGGCAAGCTGCAAGTAATGGTTTCAGTACCCAGCTGTACTACATGAATATGAGATGAAATGCCACATTTCAGAAAAACAGTTTCCCTATTATATGATCAAATAGGAATTTCCTGTTGAGATTGAATAGAAAGTAAGAGATCTGGAGTCTACTCTAAGATGTGCCAATGACAGATCTGCCGTTAACAGAATCTAAGAAAATCAGCCTATCTTCCTAAATTGCTGTTAATCTGATTTATAGGGCTAACACAACTTACCTAACTATCATAAGTGTGGCAAGGTTTTAATACATAAATCAATACATGATGGAAGCTCCTGTAGATTCTTTACTGTACATACAAAATATTTATTATTACAAGAGTGATATCTATCCCCCTCCATAAAGAGAACTCTGTTTTAATCCAGTTAAATGTGATACCCATCCACATCCAAAATCAAAGGAAGTAACCTTCCAAGCTGGGGCCAGTGGAGTCAAGTGGATATTATGCCATCTCTCCTCTCGAGATTTAGTTTTCTATCATTTAAATTACCACACCRTAGTTGCTGAGGATCTATGATGAGGTAGAAGGGAAAATCTTGGCTGAAAGGTACAGTAAGATACCTAAAAGAGAAAGTTTTATCACAGATCTGCATGAGTTGTTGCAGAAACTATACACATCTATAATGTAGCATTTCGCAATATTAAAGGGTTAGATAGTTTTCTGCATTTTCTGCTACTGTTCCTACATTGCTGCTCAATCAAGGACTCAGCTTGCATTCTCTAGCTGCAATTTAAGTGGTCTGGATCCATTTAAACATGTGGAAACTGCACCCATAAGCTTTAAAACATTTGACCTAAAGAGTGTATTTGAATCAGAYTGCCAGATGACGATGGCTCTTTATCCTACAATTCTTCAAGGAATTTACATGTCTAACTCATTAATACTGTTTGGTGCATYAGATTTTACATTTTCATGATTTTAGAAGACATGTTTTCTCATACAAAAAAAGCAGCAGTTTCCTTTTCCTTTTTTTCACGTTTTTTATTTAAGGTAATAAAATAGCATATATGTGCCATAGCATAATGGATTAATTAAGGAATACTATGTTTATCTTAAGTCCTGAGTTGTACATCTTCATAAATTCACTCATAAAAATTAATGTATTATATCATACTCCATAATGATATATCTTCCATTTTCACCATACCTGTTGAGAATAAATTGTTCTAAATTGGATTATCCTGCTATCCAGTGAGAAATGTAAAAACTACATTGTTATTTTAAGAATTTACATTGCTGTGTATAAAAAATGTATTTTCACCATGCTTTTGAACTGTCATATTATTCCTACTGTTATGAAATCGTAAGTGCCACTGCCACACCTAAAAATTAAATGTGGTGCATATTGTATCTTTTTTCATACACTGTGCATTTGGTACCTTAGTCACAAAACCATACACAGCACATTTTTAGGACTGTTYTTTCACTAGTGACTGCTTTTGTATGCAAATAATACATAACTATGCACACACGGGCTCATAAAAACCCTCACATTTTTTAAATCAACAGATGAAACATCTCTAAATAATAATGTACAAATGTTTCATATCTAAATGAGCTGTTGGCATTTAATACTGCCAGCTATATATGCAATTAAATTTGTGAAATTCAAGGTACTCAGCATTTACAAAGGATTTTTCAATCAAATGATCATTGTAGGGTCACTGACTGAAAAAAAAATTTTTGTGTGTGTGTGTGTGTGTGTGTATATATATATATATATATATATATATAAACATATAAAATATATATACAACGATATATTTCTGATGTTATCTTGACATTCCTGTAAGGGATTAAATACCCTGTATTGTTCCATACTAATTCTTTTTTCTTTTACCACAACAAAGTTGTTTCTGCTGTCCTTAAGCTGCAATGCTTCACAAAAAGTAAATTATCCGTACATTATCTATAGCATAAGCCTCTTCCCGATTACAAGACAGAACATCAGAATTTCTAAACCGACAGAGAGTAATTCACATCCACTGTATGTTTTACTCTAAAGACAGAGTAATATATGTTTGATAAATCATGTATGTGTCTGTGCAGAAAGAAAAGTTTCATCTTTTTTCCTGCAAAATGCATCCTTATTAAAACACACAGAGATTACATGTTGGCACTGTAACAATCTTTAGAAGTTTTATAATAGAGACATCTAAGTTTAAAAAATGAAGTAGCCCACAGGTCAAACAAGTTCCTGATGAGAAGTGCTTAACTAGAAATATTATTTCAGTGACTGTAAGTTTTCATCCATACATCAAATCCTAGTCTACTGGTTAAATAAAGCAGATCTTTCTTTATCTCAAAGCAAAAGAGAATTAAATCTTCYTGATTGTCTTTCCTTGGTTTGAACCTATCAAGTTGTACACACTGGCCATGTGTCTTGCTTATAATTAAAACTTACTTAAGGGAAACTTATCCTATAATGACTGATCACAAGTTTCTTATACTTCCTCTAAATCTTCTGCTTCTGGTCATAATCAATGGAACTTGACAGCCCAATATTTTAGTCCAATATGGCAGGTCTTATGGTCCAAGATCTGCTAAAATTGATAACTTCATTTCTGTCAGTAAATTTTGGATCAARACAACTTCAAGTATATGTAAATACAAAAAAAAATAGCAATTAAGCTGTCATGTCTTTCCTTTCTCATACTTCTTGTTCACCACATAATTAACTGCATCATGCCTTCACTTTGCTTGCAATTTTATATAAAGCAACCCAGGCCAGTCAGCCCTTGTAAAACCTTATTAAAGTCAAGGTTCTACCTACACAGAGAATGAGGGCCTCTTTCAGCAAGTGTCCACATCTTAATGCTGTGCATCTGTACATTGCTGAGCCATGTCAGTACTGACTAGGGTTTGAAGATCCCATCAAATATTAACATGGCATGAACACATAACAAACTGCTAATGATGTCTTTGACGAGCACCAACAGATGGATAAGAAAATATTCTTGGGTTTTTCTTTCTCCTTGCCCTCCACCATGTGGAATGTCCAATTTAGCTTAATAATTTGCTTGGACTATTGTGCCTCCAAGGACAGCTTTCAACTTAGTTCTTGTGCACCTGCACAGCGATGCTCTGTGCTGTGCAGGCATGCCCTAACACTCAACATGTTGCAATGAGGTCAGAAAACCCAGTATCAAGGATGTGGTTTCCACTCTGGAAGATAATCACTGCTAGTGTAGCATCCAAGTTTACTTACATGCTTCACCCCAGAGTTACAGATGAAAGGATGCATGCTGAACTAAGTACTGTTATTGTATATACACATCATTTAGTAAATTGATTTTTTTTTTAAGAGCGAAGAATTTTTAATATACTTTAAGTCTTCTTTAAATTACCATCACAGAATAGAATAAATGCATAATTAGTAACAAATTCATTTACAGAAAAAGGAATTTATTACCTGTTACTTATTGCAGTGCCATGAAGTTACGGAAATGCACAATGATGAGTACATACGGACATCTGTACCAGTTAATAAGCCTACAACCTGGGCATGTCCTTCATCCCTTTAGTTCTCCTCTTTCACTGGAAAACTCCAGTCCAGTGCCAGCAAAGCTAAGCAAAGCCAAGAACCTTGCTTCTGCTAAGTAGCACTGATTTCTGCCCACAGTGCCATTCAGAAGAGGATCAATTAAGTCACAGAGGTAAGAAAATCGTTTGCTTAAGATATGACTGTCATGAGTGAAGATGAGTTTATAACACTCTCCAAGCATCAAAAGAAGCACAGAAGAAACAAAATAACCCAACAGATACTCTTACAAAATATATCAATGTAGTTCTCCAAAATGAAAAAGTAAAGATCAGAAGATCAAGAACTCACAGTTAGGATTTTCCTATTAGTTAAAGAACGTAAGGATTCTCCTGAAGTCTTTGATTGATATATGATCTTTTCTTTCTTTTCAGGCAGAACAGCAGTCCACTGAACTAGAAGAAAGAGCCCTGAAGACACTTTTGTGTCTAACATGACTTAGAGAAGGAAAATTATCTCATTGATAAATGATTTTCATGGAAATTCTAAGGAAAAAAATAACACTAGAAATTGAAATCCACGAAAGAATTTTTCTTTCTCTTTGAGGAAGCATTATCGTAACTTTYTTGGGGGGGTTGTTTGGTATGATAAAGAAAAGGTACGCACTTCAAAACTGCTTTTGGAATGAACCTAATTGAAAGAGGCAATAGGTATATTTAAGAGGAGGACAACTGAATGAACAGAGGGAGAAGCAGAGAACCTACTTAAAGACTGTCAGGACATGATGACCTGGGATATACTGTAACTTCCCTCATTCATCTTCTTTGGAAGGAAATGCTCTCAGAAAGCTGAAACATTTATTCTTAAAGACAGAAAAAGACAAAAAAATCTTTGCCGTAGCAACAACCAGCGGAAATATCTTGATTATGTCCAAGAAAAACAAAAGAAATAACAATCACCGCAAACCTCATCAAATGGAAAGCACTTGGTACAATTTAGTGTCAATTTATACACTCTAATGGAATTATATAAGTAGAGGACTTCAACCACTGTGATAATTCAGCGCGGTTACATCCAGATTAGAGAAAAGATGGTACAAACCMGAGCCTTTCTGGAGCTTGCTCTAGAGCTGTGTTTTGGCAGTGTGGTGAGGGACTAAGAAATATGCCTTAGATAATGACAAGCCAGAATACAGAATCGAATTTTCTATGTCTTTCTGATCTTATATCATGTCTCACTGTGACACTTCAGCGTTCTCATGAGCCTCTGATGGTTGCTGTCACAGCAATAACTAAGAGAAATTACAAYTGTACATTCTTGAAGTTGCCAGATCCAGTATGACATCAACAGTGGCAAACACAATACCAACAGTTCACCTGCTCACGCTCCAAAGCCGTGCTGAATCTGCCATCCCATGATGTGTTTATGAACTTGGGCAAGACAGGGCTTCTACATATCTGACACAAGAAAGAGCACAGGTGTCGGTTTAGAAGTGTTCAGCAGAATGATAAGAGTACGATGGCCTTCTGCCCATCCTTGAATCCTTAACCTTGAGCTCTTCACTCACCCTGTCCAAAATCTTTCTTCTCTTAATACCACAGATCTTTCCTCAATCCCACTCTACTCAGTTTCATTCCCCTCCCAACCAAGCACCCTTTCCCCTGCCTTCCTACCCCCAAAGCCTTCCTGAACACCTTTCTGAACATGTTTTCTCCAGAAACTAGTTAAAATTAACTAAGGTCTTCAGCATCAAGAAACTTAGAGTTACACATTCTCATACTCATCTGCACAACCAGAGATAATGCTTCTCCCTCCCCTTACTTAACTCAAACAACCTTCTTCCCCCTACTCCACGGCCTCTCCTTCATCCCTGCTTCTGGAATCCTCTTCCTCCTCCTCCTGCGCATACTGTCATTAACCCTATGCTTCAGAAGAGTGCTCCTACCAGCTGTTGACATCTGCCCACTCGTCTGCCTCCTCACTTGTGCCTCCTTGCACCATCACGTGGCAGCCGCAGCTCTCACACAGATTTTAAATATACAGACTAAGGCTACAGTTCTCAAATCTTGCTCGATGGGATTCTGACAACGAAACAAACAGGATATAAGAACATAAAAGCATCCTCCTTTTAGTATCTGATCAGGAAACCAAGCAAATCTGACAGACACTCTCCTCTCTGCCCCACAAGCAGGAATGAGGGAGCATTTATGGAGGACTACAGCAGCTCCAAAAACACCATTTTATGGTCTGTGATCAGTCACTACCATGTAATAAATAAAAAGTGTTTGCACAGGTCTTTATACACAAATAATCAAATCACAGAAAAAAATGTGTATTTTTTTTCTTTTTTACACATACATATGTGTGTATGTATTTGTATTTCAACATTTTCCCTTCTTCTCCCCCACTTTCAGTTTACGCTGACAATGAACAATTATTTCACATGGAGAGACTCTGCAACAAGCTTACAGAATGCCTTTAGTAATAAGATAATTATTCGTTATTCTATAAAGAATTGTAATTTTTAATTTAAAAAGAAATCAAATAAAAACAGCTTTCATCTTTCCTAATATGTGAAGGAAACATTCCCTGCCTACAACTCAAATTATCATTCTCTCCTTTGTGCAAAATGAATTGACCCAGAAAACTAAAAGGGTAAGAACCCATATTTTCTGGGCTTATTCAGCAGCCAAAAGTTCATGAAAAACACTGTTGTGTATCACATAGCAACCACTTGATGACCATTGTTAAAATACAGTAGTCATTCAAAAAGTAAAATCTTGCATTCTCAAATAAAAAGCCAGGCTACAATGTGTGTTTACTGTTTTTGCAAAATAGCCATCTTGCCATTTTTTCTTTTTCCACAGACTTGGCATATTTGGTCAGCTATGCAATGTGCAGTTGCCCACAGGAAAAAAAAAAACAAAAAACACAAGAGTTTTCCTCCAGTGTTTTGCACACATGACGATGTCCATTCAGAGCAACACTTGGAGATCACTATTCGGAGAGTTAAGATGTGCTCTCTTTTTACACAGCCACGCTTTCAGCAAAAAAATAAAGTTCCAGAGTAAGTGTCCTTGTGAGGGAGTGAGGGAAAAAAGCTTATCACTTTTCGACTAAGGATTAAAGTTGCACATTTTCACCCATTCTCAAAGCTAACTGCTATCAGGAAGTCCTTTATATACATACAGATGTCAACTTCAGTACTGTGCATCTGCACTTCTTCCCAGTGCTATTACTAGTCTCTGCAGCTTTGCAGAAATACTATCTTTACAGACATCTCCCATTCTATTTTTCCTCCAAATGTGGTAAAATATGGTAAAAGAAAAAAAAGAAAGGATGTAAAAAAAAAAAAAAAATAAAAAAAAAAAAAAAAAAAGTAAAAGTTGAAGAGTCGGAGTGAAAGTCAGCTGTAGTAATAAAAAGATGTATTAACAATTTCTGTTAAAAACTGGA
>NW_028186150.1:2729677-2739677 GCF_003343005.1 Rhea americana
AAATGTGGTAAAATATGGTAAAAGAAAAAAAAGAAAAGAAAAAAAAAAAAAAAAAAAATAAAAAAAAAAAAAAAAAAAGTAAAATTTGAAGAGGAGGAGAGAAAGTCAGCTGTAGAGATGAAAAGATGTATTAACAATTTCTGTTAAAAACTGGAGCGTGTTTTACTCTAAAATATTTGAAAAGTAGTGGCAGATCACTTAACCTTTACTGGACTTCCAGTAAATCTAGTCTCCATGAAAGCTTTAAGACAGACAGTCCTCAGTTACAGTCAACATTACATTGGACTACTGTCGACTTAAATTGCAAAAGTCATTCTTCTAAAACAACTGCTGCAGAAAATGAAGGGAAGAATAAGACAGAAAAATTCTATTGTAGGTGCTATTACGTGCTATTGCACAAATAGGACAACATCAAGATAACGGCATTTTTAATACCAGAAGCGCATGGCAGACTCACTTAGCATAACTTTGAGATGTTTCATCAAGGCTGTGTACAGACAGTTTATCTGAACTATCTACTAGCTGTTAGATGCTTGGTCAGATTATCTGCTTATCAAGACCATTTAAACTCCTTTTGAGCAGTTAAAATCAAATAGTAGCTAAAAGTAGGTAGGTAAAAAGGAAAAAAAAATGCAAATTCGTGTTTTTCCAGAGATCCTTGCTTTGAGCTCAGCTGTATTCAGGTAAAATGAGTGTGCTTTTTCCAAAACATCCGAAAAGAAAGTTGAGTAATAGGCAACTAATCCCAAATAAAAACACGGAGGTGCTAAGGAGCTGGAAAGAAAACAAAGATGGACTAAAGTTGCAACCTGCTGGCTGCAAGTGTTCCTATTCCTCTTAATGAAAGACCTTCATTGCAGGCTGGAGAAAAATGAAAAAAATCCACTATGCTTCTTAACTACACAACACAGCTGGCTTACAAATGTACATATTCACACATAAGTATATACATAATAAAATACTTGAATCAGTCCAAAGGTTGATTGGTACATACTTACAGATAGAGAGACAGGGATTGTCTATGCAGGGGAAACACTTGCTTTGGTCATCGGTCAGTGATCTGGCCACAACAGCATGTGGTAACTATATGACTGCTGAATAATTGTTGTTACAATAGCACAGTCATATGTAATTTATCACCAAAATACCAGCATATCTGATGACACAAGGAGCAAGCTGTTATGTCCAGGACATAACTAAGGCAATGAAATCTTTCTGCTAAAAAATAAGAAGCATCTCCTGAAGAATAAGCTGAACTTTTCTGCATAACTCTGCAAACATATGCACCTGCAAGAAAAAAAAATCCCAGCAGTGAAACTGGTAACTTATGATCCACCAAACTACTCAGTTGAACACAACAGTAATACCTACACTGCATCTATACAAATCACTAAGAATAAGTGACTCTAAGGACCAGAAACAGCAAAGCCCAAAACTCATATCAAGCACCATTTGAGGTTTGCAAAAGTCAAGACAAAATATTTTGTTTTGTTTTGTTTTAAATGGGGACAAATTGGGATTTCTTTAACAACTCACTCATTTTACCTGCTTTTAATCCGAGAAACTCGGAGAGCACTCCAAGTGTTAATTAAATTACGAAGCGTTTTTGAGATAGGTAAATGGCATTATGCCCACTGGGGAACAGAGAGAACATTTATGTTTCATTACTAAAGTCACAGAGTATTTCAGTGGCTAGTAATATAACCCAAGGATTACCAGTCACCACTTCTACTCATTGACCTGGAGGCCTCACAAGAGATAAAATTAGCCTTAAAAGACAAAAATACTTTCCTCTTGTGCTTTGCTATCTTTCAAGAATTAGGGCAAGATTTTTTTTTTTTTTAATTTTTATTCCTCTGCTTACTGGGAGGCCTTTCTCTTAGAGTCACACACGAAAAAAAAGCACTTTAGTCTACTCAGATATGTTAAAAGATTACAATGTAGCAATATGGATAGGTGGTTGAAAGACGTGGGTGAATTGTAGCAGTAGCATTTAACAGCATACATAGTTGCACCAGGACCCTCTCCTCCCTCCCTTAACCAGCCATGCTCCCCAGGCTAACAAGGACGACATAAGCTCCTCCGTAACGAATCCCCATCCCACCAATACAAYGATGGAAAGATGCAGATGAAATAATCCTCCACTGGCGGATTCACCGACTCCCAGTGTTACTCTGTTTAAGACAGACACAAAACCACCCYGAGGACCTTGGTGCTTCATGCACTTTTCATAACCACTCACTGAAAGCAACAACATAAGAAACAACCAATGAGGCCCTGAAAATGCTTTAGGGCACAGAAAAGTCTACTACAGCTATTTTGGGTAGTATGTAAAGAGGTGAGGGAGAAATATTTCACTGTCAATTCTATTCTTAGACAAAAAAGGAAACTACTGGCCTACATTCTGTCTTGGTTCTCTGACCAGCGCTAGTGCAGGGTCCACGAGCAATAATGCAACATGATGTAACGCAATCTGCACAACACACAGGCCAGCGACTTACACTGCAACCTAAGGCATCTCTAACTCGAGACCAGTACAACTCTGCTAGAGATTTAACAAATTTTATCTCCATTAGTAAACTGATTTTGGAGAGGTTTTTAAGAAATGTTTTTCTGTTTAGCAAATATATATTTCTTACTAAAAATAGGGAAGCAGCTTTCTGAATTTGCTTTATACCTTTTGGGTACAACATTAAACTAACATTTCAGGCCTACATTTTCTCCCCTCATTTCTTACTATGTCATGAAGAATCAACTACATAGAAGAGATAAGAATGCCTCTGATTTAAATGACCAAAGCTTAAGATTGTCTCTACTGTGGCAAAAAATAAAATTGTTATATATATTTCCAATAGAATTATTGTTACATGGCATGACAATCATCTTTTTTTCTTCTCCTAAAAATATGTCTAAAGATCCAGAGTTTATACGCTGCATTCAAAATATTTTTCTTCGTTTACATTGATTGCATATTTCAAATCATGTTACAGCTGTATCGCTTAGCCTAAATCAAATAAGGAATCCACATAAATGCATGCACACACTTTCCTTGTTTTTAGACATTGCTGGTATTTACAACATTAAAATATTTTTCTCATTCATTATTTATTGCAGTGTGATGAAACAGTATGTATTTAAAAGAACATCCCAAAGTAGAGTTAAAACGTGGTCATGTCATTTAATTTAGATTTTACTGTGATACTTTTAAGTATGTGTCTAACTGCAATAATGGTATCTCTGGGCGATGAAGATTTAAGATGCTTTGCAAAGATTGAGCGTTATCCAGACTCTTAAACCATGGTGATTAGGATCAGCATTAAACAGATGAACCCCAGATCCAACASTGGGAAGAGTGTCATGACAAAAGCCCCTCGCTGGGGTCGGAGGGAGTCCATGCTCCGTGCAGTACGAGAGTTCGCTGCTCTCCTCACGTCAAGTAACGAAGCGTACAACAAGACGACAGTCGTACACGCACTACGGCCTCTGAGGCAAGCACAAGTACAACTCCAGCGCTTTTACCAGCACCACTATTTTCGTTAGTACAACTGTGTTCTCTGGATAGTTTCTTCCTTCTGGGATGAACTGGTACTATCTGACAACTGGAGTCTGGGGTCAAGTAATGAAGTCTGAACCTCAAGTACACGGTCCTTACGTACAAGTTTGTTTTTCAAATGTATACGCCTTGGATTTAAAAAACACAGTACAGCACTGCACGATTCCAATTTCCAACTCACAGTTCGGCACTGTTTTGCCTATTTCTACTGGCAAAGAAGTAAGGAAATGCCAAACAACGCCTCAGCAAAGCCACTGTAACAAAAACTGGTACTGCTAGGCACAGCAGCATAAAACTTGCCTCTTGTTTTATATGGTAGTATCTAGGCAAGAATGCAGAAAAAGAAAAAAGTATTTTAACCCAAATGCCTATTCTTACATACTGCAATCTAAATATACCTGGTACGATAAATACAGGAGAATAATCAGAAGGTAGTGAATGCTTAAAATGCATCTTTAACAATTCAAAACAATGTAATGCATATCCCTCTTTACATGTCAAACAATTTGCCTAACAAATCATAATAATGCAGAATGATATAAAATTCACCCATCAAGCCCAAATACATGTACAAAGATTACCATGGCAAAGAACTGTGAATTTCATTAAATATGTTAAAGGCAAAAAAAAAAATTCAGCTTTGAAAAATAGTAATCCTGTCTTTCAACAAAAATATTATAGGAAGCTATGAATTTGGTAGATCTGAATAGGATGTTGGTACATGTTTTACTAAGGTAATATAATGGCACACTATTATTAGATCACATTAATCATTACTGTGCCAAAGGCACTGACAGCACCACTGAAAAGGATTGAAAGGGCTGGTAATGGATATAAATTACCCATTGTGTGATAAAAGGATTTTTACTAAGAAGGTAAGAATAAAACAGCAAATTTCTAATATAACTGTTGTGTAAAAACCAAAATAAAAGTAATCCAGTCAGTAATATCCACAAAATCAGAAAGTAAGCACTTTTAAAACAAGATAAAGTCACAATAAAAACTGTATACAATATAAAATTAATTTTGTGGTGCATAATATTGCTATCAATTTAAACAGCTTACATGATGACCTCTAAGAGGGGGGGGGGGAATATGGTCAAGAGAAAGGTAGCTAGAATCAAGTACGAGTTTATACACGTGTGTTTTAAATACATGGGTTTGGGATTTTTCGTTTGCTTTTTTTTTTTTTGTTGTTTGTTTTTTTTTTGTTTGTTTTTTTTTGTCTTAAACCTATAGTGGCTTCATAACACTCCCCTGAAATTCGAGGTGTGTTGACAGCTTTCTGTTTTCTGTATTAACATTGCAACAAACAGCACATCTCGCTGATGGTTTTATTTGGGTTACAAAATGAACGACGCGTCTTTGCTGAGCTATTTAATCATTTGATTGAAACCATTTGTAGTACTTATCGTCCAGTTCTGTGCTCCTCCTTTACTCTGGCAAGTATTTCCTGATATTAGTAGGGATCAGTGAAGTAAATTGGTCAAACTATACCCTTACACACAACATTGGAAATCCATATACCTTCTCTTAAGTTGACAGAATTTTTCTAGAATCAAGTCACTGTACCTCTGAGTCAATTGTCTAAAATAAAATCCAGTAGCTAACATTTGATTAGTAAGTTTTAAAAATTGTGAGTCATATCCTTAAAGATACAAATTCATAAGTACAGACATCAATCCTGAAAACACTTACATCTATGCTTAACTTTACTCACGTGAGTAATTCCATTAGCATCAGTAATTCAATACCTGCTTATGCACTTGCAGTACTGAAGCTTTAATATGCCTGAATATCCTCTCACTTACATCAGTTATAAATCAGTACAACTCCTCCAAATCACACAGTTTCTACTGACTCACAAGATATAAAAATGAGTGGACAATTCATTTGGCCAAATAATCCAACTCTGATTTCACACTGATCTTTTCTACACCGATCTGATTCCTCAGACTTACGGAGCTATTCTTCTGTTGTACTGAAATAGCACAGAGGAAAATCATATAGTATACCCATACACCCACTGATTTTCATGGATATTCTTCTCATGCTAATATACAACAGAATACGGTTCTTAATAATATGCATGAGATGTTCTATTGAACTTATGCAAAAAAAAACAAGTGATAAAATGAATTTAATCATGAGTGTCATGGATTTTTTTAATCAATCTGTTGATAAGTAATAAATGATGATTCATCTCTAACACAATTATTACATATCAGCTGTATAAGATGAATGCTCATGATTTTGCCAAGCAGATCTTTTCTTGAAAAATCTGTTTATAGCTCACTACACCCCAGGAAGAACTACAAWAAAGAGTTTTCATAAAAACATAAACACAATAGTGAAGGTGTTTTAAAAAAAAGGCAAAAACAAATTAYAAAATCTCATCTAAAGACTTCATTTTCATATATATTTATTTTTAACATGGGAAAACTAACCTAAGATCAGGGAAAACTAACCTCAGATCCATATGCAGAAGAAAATGTTATGAATACAATATAAGTAAGTATTCTTACCAGTTACTCTTAAACCAACGAATCTGTTCCCTGGCTGAGGAGATTCTTAAAAGAAGTGAGAGAGGTACTGAAGGTCGGAACTGTAAAAATAAAACCTGTGAAAAATTTAAAATGTCAAAACTCTATGTTTAAATCAGACATTTATGTTAAAATATTACAATGCGACCTCAAGCAGACAATCTACAGAGCAGCAGCAAGCATTAAGAATTAGAATATTAATGGGATTAACACCGTTAATTTTTTTAAGCCTTCATAATGTATGTGTTTGGTGGTCATTTCATTTTGGGAACTGAAAAGTTCTTTCAGTTCTGGATTGTGTTGAGAGGGAAAACCTCTCCTCAAGATAATGCTGAGGAACAGAATGAAATTCTTCTGATCCTTTCCCCTAGACAGCACAGCAAAAGAGGACAAAACAGGATAAAACAAAAGTTGCATAGCATACTCCAGAAACCCAGTTATTCTCTTTGACATTGATATTCTAATCTCTCAAACTGAGTAAAAAGGGAACAGCTACTAATTGTATTTTTACTTTTTTTAATTCCATTTTATAACAGAAATAAGTCCTTTGTAGATGATCTCATCTAATAAACCCCACTTAAAAGAGATAAGAGCCAGCAGTAAAAGCCAAACCAGAATACTTCCACAGCATTTGTCAGTAGTGAATTTAGGGCCATTACATTAGTAAGCAAAACAGAAACAAAAACAAAGGGCGTTCTCAGAGCAAAATAAAGTTCACTCTACTAAAGCTATGAAGAATTTATGACAGAGAATTATAACTGTTTTTTCCCCGAGCATCTAACAAATGAAATTAAAGGTCATTTCCAAATAATACACTTTTTATATCATCAACCGAACTATTTCATACAGTAGGGTCTGACTCTGTAACCCCAGGTTCAAGTAGTACAGTCTTTGGGCTTCACCGTACTTCCAAGCTGCTACTCCTTACTTCTCCGCAGAGTCCTAGCGGCTGTCAGCAGTGGCCAGTGTGTACAAAATCGTATCCTTAATTTCCACACAAAGCAGTTAAGGGCTTCACCATCTTACTGCATCCAGTCCGGAACAGTCAGCACGGACAGGACCATGCTGGACAATGCCATTTGCTGACTCGAAGGATAACAACAATTCTGATTATTCCTACTGATGATCAAAGCAGTATTAAGTAACTCTGCAAACTAGAAGGTCATTAATAATATCAGATTTTTGTTTTCTTCAGCAGTGTAGCCTTCAATTAACGTAATACCTCTAAGATCTTTCACATATCCTCTAGAGGTCTTTCCAGACTCCAAATTGTCCTGTTTATATCCAATACAAAATTCTACTGCAAAATATCACACTTTGTCCATGTTACCTCCTCTTTTCGCTCCTTTGGCTCCTCCATCACACAAGACAAGGACTCCTATTTTCCTTTTTACGGTCTACCACAATGTTTCCTGAGCCTGCCTCCTTCCCCCAGCCTGCAAAAGTTACTAGCCTTTATCATGCACTTAGAACTATTTTCAATACGATGTTCGGCTATCCTACTCCTCTCATACAGGAGACTCACGCCAGGAAAAGTGTCAAACTCCTCCTTATAACTCAAATTTCCACAGTTAGCTACCAAAAATTCCACAGTAGTCATCTAGTTTGCCATCATGACTGCTTCTCATGCATAGGAACATATCTCTCTTTTGCCCTCTCCTCATGCCTGGCTTCCTTTATATGTCAATTGTCTCTGCTTTTATACTTGAATTATAAGCCCTGAAAAGCAAAACCCGTCTCCTTATTACATGTTTTTACAGTACTGAGCAAAATGGGTGTTCAGCAAGTGCAAATCATTATCCCACTTTTTCCACAGGCATAACCTGCTACATGAGATGCAAACCAACAGGTAGCCCAGCCCAGCGCCTACAATGCTGACTGAAGATAATTTTAATCACTTAATCAAAAGGTTTTCAGAACTTTGTTATCACATTTCATTTTCCCAAATGGGAAATCACAGCTAGGTAGGATTCATGTCCTTCACCCATACTATTTTAGAATTCAAATAAGTGTTTTTCCTACATGTCCACGTATTGGAACCAAAAAATTCTTGGACTGCTGTACATAAACATAGGTCCCATCTAACATTTTCAATTGCATGGTATCTAAAAAGAAGTGACAGCTTGTTTGTCTGAAATTTCTGCTGTTGTTGATGTCTTAAAATGCAAGCTACACTTCTTTAGTGTTTACTTGTAGTTCATTCAAAGTAAGAAAGCTGAGAAACAGAAACAAGATAATAAGCTGTTGGTTTCAAAAAGATGCTATCTCACTAAACAGGTTCTTAGCACTCCTACGCCAACATTGTAGACTACATGTTCTCTATGCTATTACAAGGCTACTTGTGTTTAAAAAAAAAACGATTTACATACACGCTCATGACTTGCAAAATTCTAAGAATGATTCTCAAGGGGCTTTCACTAAGATGCTTTAAAAATTCTGATGACAGACAGAACACAGTAAAGCCTCATCTCTTAAAGTCCTGTACTGATTTGTTTGGAGGCTTCGTGTCATTGATCAGCATGTCAATGTCTCTTGCAATCTGCTTTCCAGTTCACGACTGTGAGTGAACCCCTCAGGTTTAAAACCTTAAATGATTTAAGGTCTGTGATACATAACCTTACGAACAAATTGGGAAAATCTGTAGCTTTACACATTAAACTGTAGCAGAAATGATTTAAAGCCTTATAAAAAGATACTTTACTTACCTGTACTAATATTATTCTAACGTATTTGACACTGACTATGTAAAGCAGATATTTTAAAGGTAAAGGCAGCAATTGGAACAAAATCAAATTAAGATACTTCCACTTAGGTCAAATTGGGCCAATCTACTAGTGTCTAACACACTTGCTGGCATTAAAAAAAAATGTATTGTGAACCCCTACAGACCAATTTAACAGAGCAGTCTCCTTCAGTAATAGTACAGTGCAGCAGTCCTGCTTGGCTCCATGAAAGAACTTGGTCCCCTGGTACTCAGGTCCCTAGCGCACTTCTACCCCAGAAGGAGAAACCCCAAATGCCTTCAAAAAGAGCGYGGTAAAAATAAAAGTACTATCAAGACACAACCTGGCATAAAAGGGAACAATCCTTGCTCATTCTTAAGGATGCCTATATAGCTCATTATTATTGAAACAAGTTACACACATTAAAGAGAGAAAACACTCTCTCATTCCATTGATGAGAGGGGGACTGGAAGGATTTATGCAGGTTATGGATGGAAATCTAATACACAGCAATGGGAAAACAGATGCTTGAGCGTGGACTTATCCAGAACCATGAGATTTCTCCCCAAATACTAGGAATGCAAAGGCTTCAGTGCAAGGCTCTTAGTACCACATCCCATTCCTGTTAAATTCAATGACAAAACTCTTGCTAATCTCAAGGTGACAAGGCTTGGGCCCTCTCTAAACAATGTATCCTTTCTGACGGAATGAGGTGTCATGTTTAAATAATTATTCTCTATCAGCTGCTCTTCGAGAGCCTCTTAAAATGCTGTTGCATAGCTGCTCTCACCCTGGGCACATCAGAGATGCAGGGACAGCAAGATACACATGCAGGGAACAAGACTGAACGCCGCAAAGAAGCCAGTTCAGCAGCTATGCAGTAAATCCTTCACGGCCCTCGAGGAGAGGGTTGCATATACCGTAACTGCAGGATAGGACCTACTGGGCCCTCGGGGTTCACTCAGCGTCGCCGGGAGTTAAATGCACAAAYGAGAGGGAAAAAAACAGTCCCTAAGGCACGACGTGGGAATGATTCTCAGYATTCTCCCCCTGTTCCCCAAGAACCTGCGAACTGACACCACACTCCCCAGGCCAGGCTAGCACAGGTTCAACCCTCGCCACAGCAAACCCCAGCCTGACTGCCACGCTGTCACTTCTTCCGCACAGCACGCGGGTCAGGC
>NW_028186150.1:2744677-2787695 GCF_003343005.1 Rhea americana
AAGTCTATATAAAAACGTGTTATTCTCTTTCAGCTTATAGGAAAAAATGTTTCAGAAATAGCACATAAGAAAATATTCAATGTCACTAAAACTGGAATAGAAAATGTTTTATAGATTAACAAACATTGTAATGAATTTGCACAACCTTAACTGACTGTATACATAGCATAATGAAATGGTCTACATCCTTTCAAAGAAAAATTAGGTATTCCAGCACATAGCTTTAGAAAAGCATTGTTCGGAAAAACCTGCATTTTTTCCCAGCTACCATGTAATTTGTGAGATGCATTTTTAAATGATCTGCAACTGCAGCAGGCTTCATCAGTCAGATGATACAGATAGATAATTCACCAAACTGTCACATGATCTTCCATCAGTCTAAAAGATGTGAATATATTGCCACAAGCTTTGGGAATAATGGGTGCACCTGTTTACAGTGTCACCTCTGTTTGCTAATTGTCTCCTTGAGCTACATTTTACTTCTAATGCATTTATTTTTGACAGGCAGTGTCTATTTAGAAATCACATTACTTCAAGTGCAATTGTTCTTTTGTCTATCAAGTAAATGAAGTGTTGTTATACAGATTTCAGGTTCTGATTAGTGAAGTATCAGCACACCACAAAGGTCAATCAGTTATTTACCTGAAGTAACAGAAGTATGACAGGCCTCTTGGAAATCCTCTAGTTCATGGTGTAGCTTATGTTAATATTATATATACACCAGAATATACATATATACATACACCTTTGTTTGCATGGATATATTATGTAAATGCACTAAATGCTCTAAAAAATACATTATATATACAAATTAACATGAAGAAAAAAACACTCAAATAGATAAACGTCTATGTCAATGGAGACCCAACTATTCCGTACAAGTATTTTATGTTAAGATAATTGTGAAAACTAGAGTCAGTCCTATAAACATTTTGCAGCATTAGCAGTGTATGAGCACAAGCTCTCACACAAATCTAACTGATCTTTTTTTAAATACATTTTTTAATTATGCTTACTTCTTTCTACAGAACAGTGAAGCAAAATTTAGTTAAGGTTACTTGCATTAGCTTAAACTAGTGAGATGCCATAAGAAATTAGCATGAGCCACTTGAGGTCTAAGAAGGACCACAGGGGATTTTTATTCACACCCATATCCTTATGTTTTTCTAGCCTGGATGCAATGTTACCAATGTGCAGTTAAATAATACGTCTCGATAGGTTCAAACACCACGTCTCTCTCTATATATAGTAACATACGCAAGCACAACTATAGCATCAAACCAAAAATTTTGAAAACCTAAATCAGCACATTGATCACAGCCACTTCACTGCATATATATTGATCCTATTAAAAAAAGGGGGAAAAAAAAACATTTTAACTTTTCGTTACTGAGGTGGAAAAGCAGTACTACAGCAGTGGCTGCGGTGGCTTGCCACGGCCTCATTAGTTCTCGTGCACCTCTGTCCACATACCATGCTCAGCTCTGCATGCCAGTACAAGATCAAGGAGAAGACTGAAGAGAGTAATACTAATTTCTCAAAATAAAGGCAAGGTCCACAACTAACATGTACCTCTCCTCATGGAGGTCTATGTACAGACTGGTCTCTGTACAAGCACAGCAACCTCTGGTGCTTAAAAGGGAATTCCAGCCACTGCTGCCGTTTTACTAGTTTGCCAAAAGAAACAGACACAAAAAGCCACGCTTGCCTTAAGTCACATTCTAAATTGGCTCCCCGGAGCATTCCCCTACCTTGTTCACTAAAGCACTGTGTATGTTTTCTCAGTGTTTAGCATATGCTATGTAACCTGAGCAGGACTTGCATTGTTCCAGTAGTTGTTTTTCTAAAGTATGTTCCCATCAGGGCCATAATTACATGCAAAATAGTAGAGTTAGAGCCATTCATAAAGTCATTTAAAATTTTCACTAACAATTTTTCAGCAATGTTAGGGCACGTCTTGAAACAGAATATGGAAGAAATCATCAGCCCTGGCCACAGATGCAAACTGATGATACAGTTCAAATTATTTCAAGTTAGTTTATATATTCCAAGCCCCAAAATGCTACAAGAAAATCTTCATCAATATATTTTTGAAGAGCAGTGCATTTTTCAAGTATTTCTGCAAATATAAGCACAATTTAAATTTAGTTACTCATTCATTAGCATCTTATATACCTGCATTTATGACTAAATCTCCTGAAAACGTGAGTCTGAAGTTCTCAAAGCATAGTTGTGGTCCTGCAGCTCCTAAAGTTAAAAATCACAACTGTCATACACTTAGCAGCAGCAGGATTGAGCTGATGCTTGTAAATAAAGGTAATGGGCATGGAATTGCCATTTGTTCACAAGCTCAACATAACGCACAGGGAAGCTCTGTCTTCTACCACAGAAGAGGCTTCTGAAGTTTCAGAGGAGRGATCATTTATGTAGAAAGTATATTAAAGTTATTGAAAATTTTTTATCTATTTTATCTCAAGAATTACTGTTGTTTTCTTTTACACAACAGCTAGCAATGTTTAGAATTTTACTTTGCATACAGAGGAGCGGATACTGGTAGCAATCAAGCTGCCTGTCAAAGGCCAAATCCTGCAAAACACTTCTTTTGCACACAAACAGTCTAATCGAAATYGGTGAGATTTCTTGGCTCTCCTCACACAAGTAAAAGGATGTGGTCCTTAAACATCCGGAAATAGACAACAGGTTAATACAAAGCATCAAACAGGAGAAGGTCTCTGCAGTGGGGTGAAGTACAGTCACCTACCACACACGGTTGATCACATGTGACAGACCGAATTCAGATTAAAGGTGAACAGGGGCACTTCCCTTCTTGGAACAGCACCCGTTGAACAGGTCTACGCTTTGCCTGGTGCTTAGTACCAAGTAGTAACAACGTAATTACCGTCACCCAATGACCTAACCAACGCCTAGGGCATGATGAACACAGAGGTAACGAGACAAACGGAGACATAAACGAAAGGCAATCCTCTACCTTCCAACTCCCRTGGCCAGGCCACAGGTCACCATCCAACCCTGCTGTCCGCCGAGCAGCTGGAGACCGCAGGAGAGACCCTCCGCAGTACGATCAAAGGGATCCAGGGCATACGGACCTCAGCCTTCCAACACATCAGGATGCTGCTCTTCTGAGGCCCTGAAAAGCCTGGGCTCCCCCCGTTTCGAAGGCAGCCCCTGCAGGGGCAGCCCCCAGGCAGCTTTACAGCAGTCCCGGCAATGCAACACCAGGCACCRTCTCTCTCATCGGTCAGAGTCACTTCTCCTCCCTTATTCCCCCCTGCAAACATCTCGCTCCACTGCTGAAGAGCTAACCAGCATTTGACCCTGTTTTACTCCAACTTTTGGACCTCTACACAACTGATAATGGAAGCATTTAATTCTGTTTCAGTCACTGCATTTCTCTTCTATTTTAATATATATTTTAATATTAGAGTGAAGGGGAGGGGGGATGAGAACACAGCTCTTTCCAAGCAGAACTAATCTTCCTTTGAGAATGGGTGAATCCCACACAGCTCAAGTCAGAACTGCAAGAAACTCCAGCTAGCTGGGGAGACGGCACATCTCAGCAGGTTGTAAAACAAGGATAAACAACAAATTTTAACTTAGTGGCAACTTCCGATTTCCYCCTGCAGCCAAGAATGTGCAAGACTGGCCACTGAGCATGTGGGTAAGTGAGGGGAGTACATATGCGACAACAGAGTTTATAGTGAAGTAGGGGAGCACGTGGGTGGTAGCAATTTAAAAAGCAGCTGTGTGTATGTTTTTCCCAGTTAGACTGTGAAATCACAAATGGTGGAATCAGCACTGTAAGCTTAAAACCATGTTAACCCACTTGGCTGCATTTTATTGTTAACTTTGCATCTACATTTTTCCTTATTTTCCAAACACTGAATGATTCCTCTGCCCCAGCTACCTCCTTTTATTAAAAAATAAATAAAAGAAACAAGATTACACCAAATATTTCTAATATAGTGATAAAATGGGGAAGAATGAGAGAGAATTATAAAACAGGATGTTTGTGGCCACAGCCTTTGGAACACTCATAGTTACATATATTTTCTCTGAGTAATCAGGAATGTATTGGTATTTTGAAATTATGCATCTCTAATAACACAAAAGTACTTAAGAACAGAAATAGACAGTAATGGAAAATGCAGTCAACTGTTGACAACATATAGAATTTCAGGAAAATAATTTACAGAGAACAGCACAGCAGATGAGTCAAAATTTTCTCAAAAATATTTCTTGCCTCCGATAGTCCAATGTAATTCATTTTCTATCTCTGTTCATTAATCATTGTTAAAATTAGTGATCCATTTCTTCCACTCTGCCATCTGCACTCAGCTTCGTAACAAACATGACACCTTCCTGCATAATAAAACCTGACAACTACGAGGATGCATTTCCAAATAGCTTTCTGCATATTTGCACCTCTATAACTGATTCCGTTGTCAGACAAAAGTGGATTATTTAACCAGAGTTCTTTCTTTATCAATTCAGTACACAGACGTGTCTGTGGGTGACTGTGTGCGTGTGCGCTCACATGTGTGTGTACAAAATGATCAAATAAAAAAAACAGTTAATTTGAATAAAATAGATATTCAAGATATCTGTAAATTCTCATAGTAGGTAAAACTGATCGTATATATGTATGCTAGGTTAAACCTCAGCTATAAAGCTTAAGGATACAACGTCTGGTTTGGTGTCATCTTGTAAAGTTTGCATACACAAGAATTATCCTGACACTCCAATTTCCTCTAGAAGAAGGGGGAAAAAAAGTCATATCCAGCTCTGTTTTGTTTCCCAGCCTTTGATCACTGACAATTTCAAATAAATATTTTTAAGATAAGATGAAGTATCCAAGCAATGAGAAGATATAAGAAAGTGCATAAATAAATAATTAAAAYGCATAATATTCTTCTGCACTGCTAGGGCTAGCCTCCTCATCTCTTGGTGGCAGATAAGAGACTGGAGAATGGGGTTCAGCTCTTGGTCTCCTTCCATTTCATCAAGAGACTTGGAAAGGTGTGTCAGCAGTGTATTTAAGCAGGTAATTACACTCAGATCCCACTGATCAACAGAAGCTGCAGTTGCTCAGCACGCTGAAAATCAGACCATACCCATACAAGTCAATGGGAACCTCTCTACCGAGGTTCTGCGATGAGCCTGCTGCCCGTTCACAGCCCTCTGTTGGGCAGAACTGCCTGGTCAACTGATGGTCAGAGCT
Organism: Rhea americana; assembly: GCF_003343005.1. Taxonomy (NCBI): domain Eukaryota; kingdom Metazoa; phylum Chordata; class Aves; order Rheiformes; family Rheidae; genus Rhea; species Rhea americana. The sequence continues at coordinate 2,749,917 of NW_028186150.1, forward strand.
GATGAGCTATGATAGCCTCAGTTCACTTCTGCTCAAAAAACGGTAGGCCTTGGAACAGTGCATGAGGTAGCATTAAGGAGCATGAAAGTGCATATGAGAATCCTCGGGGGCTAAAAATGGTTACCAAAGCCCTTCTAATCTTTAAAATTCTGTCAGGTCTGAGAAGTATACTAAAATTTAGTTCAAACTGGGGGGTGGGGGGAGGAAGGGAATCTAAGATAAGATTTCCACTCCATAGTAACTTCAAATAATTGCATCTATAGCAAGTTCTGCAGGCGTCTTGTTACAGTGGGCAGGACACACGGTGTCCAAAACGGGCACTTCCGCTACTTTTTTTGGTAAGACTCTTCAACTTTAAATGTTGAACCATGGTCACCATAATGACACACAACCCTGGCCATACATTTTCACCTCCAAGCCAGGCAAGCCTGCAAACGGCGAGCTGGCCAGCAGGCCCAGAGCCTCGGCCGTGCGCCCAGGCACAGGCACTCTGAGGACAGGCAAGCACGTGGGCCGCGTGCGGAGGGCTCGCAGCGGGACCTGCGGACAGAGTGCTGCAGGTAGGAGACCCCGTTCCCTTCCCAGCGCTGCCAGCTGACCTGCCCACGCAACTCAGACATCCTGGATGTCCCTGTTTTCCCACTGTTAAACGGAGATGCTGACATTTGCCTCCTTTGTGACCCACTAACAAAACAAGCTGAACAGCTTTGAATGGCGTCACAGACCACAACGTGTACAGGGTAATCTTACGTGTACCTCTGGTTACATCCCAACATCCCATCCCATCTCTCAACATCCCAGATTTCATCTGAACATTACCACTATTACCATTCCTATCAGAAAAATTTGTTACAGAAACACTCAGTGGAGAAATATTCTTCCATTGCAAGAATCTTTTTAAGCAATTAACTTTACAAAGCACATACTTAATAAATAATGTAGTATATACTGCAGTGCTTTTTAAATAGATTAAAATATGAGAAGGACCTACAGCACAAATCCAATTGGTCAAGTTCAAGTTTAAACACCACCTCCAACATACACTGTGAAGTGCAGCAGAACATTTTAAAAAACAAAGGATATAATGCTGCCTGGCACTTCCAGAGGCAATGACAGGCCATAATTAGACACAAAGTGTCTGCAAAAATTATTTCATAAAAGTTAAATCATTTCTATATTAAAGGAAGCATGAAAAAATAATCAAAAAATTAAATCAACCTATTTTTGATACAACACTGTCTAATGCAACAGCAAATGTATGTCACTCTTTGGAAGAAAATCTGTATCTGACATGAAAGTGTTTGTTCAAAATATATACCAGATGTGATAGAGAACAGCTGAAATCTAAAGTTTGGAAAAAACAAGATATCTAAGTTATACAGCAACTAACTCCTCCTGCTAGCTATTGCAAGGATAGAAGAGCCCTTTTAAAAATTGTCAAACCAGAATCTTACTACACACACAAACACTCCGAACTGTAGGCATTACCTTTTTAAAACATTTTTTTTTGAGGGGGGTCTAGTTGTGTTTTTTTTTTTTTTTAACGTTTCAATTTGTCACAAAGTAAATTGAGTGTCTCTAAGTTATTTACGAATTTTCTGTATGTTTTTATACCATTCTCAGGAAGCATTTAAGAAAACTACAAACTATTATTTTTATTCTTCACTTGGAAGAAAAAAAAAGAAATCAAACGCATTGTCTCTCTAGCCAGCTCTTTTGCCTTTTAGTTTCCCTTTTTCTTCACATGTCTGCATACTGACACATTCAATTTCAGGTTATCAGCACATCTGAATTACAGAATACTGATGGGGATAGAGGGCAGGCCTCTCTGGACTGATTAGCATCATTTAAGAAAGCATTCACTTGCTTGCTTCATTGGCTGCAGGGATTCCATGATGGGTGGCCTTTTAGCATTAGAAGTCAATATGGAGCAATCTCATTTGAATTAAACATGGACAAAAGAAAAGATTTGATTGTGGTTATTCATAGCTAACCTTTTAATTTTGCAAAGCTCTAAAATTTGGAGGTTTGTAAGCCATAAAACTTAAATACCCTTAGTTTTTCATTTCTTTTCGACTTGTTTCTCTTCTCCTCCTCCAGTTTTTACATACTTTTTAATTTGTGCAAAACTTAAACCAGAAGCTTATTTCAAAAAGATATGTCTGAATGAATATTCAGAAAAACCTTTTAACCTAGTTAAACCTACACTGACTATAAAAGGAGGAATGCCTGATTTTAATCCATAAATGTATGTAAATCCACAATGAAAAACATATTTATCTCTACCACATTCACACTTGTTTCCGAATGGACCATAAACGTGGCCAAGTATTTCATTAACACAAATAATTACGTATGGCTTGTCATATTATGACCTTTATCAACAACAGCGTAAGTCCATTATCATATGAACCAAAGCACAAAACAGTAACAAGAAGTTCTCAGTTACTGGTGAAATCATCAAGCGCGTAACATGAGGCTACTGAAATAGTGGCTAGAAGAAAGTAAGTAAATCTTAAGTTTTTCAATAGATGAAAAGAAGTTAAGTATAGAATTTGACTTCCAGGTAGATGTAGCCAACCTCTCTGAATATCTGATCCCTCTACACTTGAAGATAGTGGGAGTTTTGCCATCAATTTCAGTGGAAGCAAAATCAGACATTGAGAAACGAAGTGGAAATGGCTTTTGCTGAGCTGGGCTGACTGCCATGGTATGGGATAAGCTGAGCCTATGAGGAACACAGGATAAATATCACACTACTTCTAGCGCATGACTTGTTCCTTTGCCACCTATCCCCACAGACTAGGTTTAAATTTGAAATATCTAGTTAACTCCAGTCCAGACARTTTCATAGATATCCTGATGGAGGAGAAAAGTATTAAAAGTCCCTCAGTGGACATCTCATAGAACAAGATTCCAGCAAATCATTCTTGCATTGCAGACACAGCTGAAACTGAAAACAAGATCTGTTTAAAGTATTTCCATGGATCATATTAAAGAATTAAATCAGCCCCATAAAAAGCAGCAGCAAAGCACTACCTGTATTTACATCTTTGAGTTGTTCTATGGAACTTAAGCCTGGAATCATCCAGAGTATTCACAGAATAACTCCTGTATTCCTCAAGATTTTAGTTCCTTCCTGGCTGCTGTAAGATAGAGAGTACCTAGATGAAAGAGAATGGAAGGTAGGGAGCGTTCTTCCTGAATACATGCATTCAGTCTTTTCAAAGCACGTAATCTTGCTGTAGCTTTCATTATTTTTAAAACTCAGCTTCTGCAACTTTCCCTCCTGTCTCTAATTTACTGATTTCCCCAAAAATACATATTTTAGGCCTCTTTTCCAGCCATTGTACCAAATCCCTGCACTCTTTTGCACCACTACATCAATAGCATCCTGAGCTTGCATTTTGTCCATTTTTAAAATGGAATAAGTCTAAATAAAGAAACAAAAGAGCTTGAGAGTACTTTCGCTGCAGCATAAGCATTCTAAAAAGGCCCTTCACAAATGTTTCCAATATGCTTTCTACTGCAACCCAATGTGCAACTTAACTACACCACCACAAGTAAGAAATTAGAAATGTTGAGGGCTATTGAACACTGAATTTTCACAGTGCATCTGCACAAAGTTATTTAGCACAGATGTTTCTGTAATTGTGATCCACTGGAAAAGCTCAAAGTGTTCAATGGCCCTCACACTTCCACCTGCAGAGTAGTACGGGTCTAGTACAACTACACTGAGCTGTAACATGTAAAAAGCAGGAATAGGGGCTGGATCAGACTTTGTACAATTTTCTCAAACAGTGTTATTCTGCTATGTTTGTGAAAGAGTGTTGTAATTTTGGGTTTTTTCTTTTCGTTTACAAGAAGACCCACATATTAAAAAGGGGTGAAATAGATTTTTCATGCCTGGCTTTGAACCTGGGAATCTCCCACAGTGCAACTAATTGCATTGCCAACAAGACACAAGAGTACACCCACAAGCAGCATAAAATGCAACTGTGAGGGGTGTGATGGTAAGTCTTTATAAATAATACATTCATCCCAAGGTACGCTTGTGTCTATGTTGTTAATGTAGGTATTTTTTCATTAGCAGCTGTTAAGACATCAGGGCAGGTGAACATCAATATGCCTCTAAAGACAATAAAAATGAGGAAATAACAAGAGGAGAGAACTTGTTTCTTAAGCAGAATCGTTAGGTATATCTGGACCGAGCAACAGCAAAAGAAAGCAAGGACGTTACAATGATGCTAGCTCTCTTATCCATTCATACGGCCTCAGAAATTCTCAGGAGAGTATCTCTCTTTTCCAACCTTCGGCAGAAAAGTGAATCTCAGAGTTTAGGAACAGGCAATATCTTCCTGCCTGCAGAAACTGCTGGAGAGAGAGCAGGAAGTCCAAGCACACAAACCTGTTTAAGGAGCACTGAATAAGGACCAATGGCTTCTTGACATCCCACTGTCAATGTACATGGAAACAGGTGGACCATTCACTTAACTCCCTTATGAAACTCAGAAAAAGGATTATAGAGAACTTCTTTAACTGAGAAGACAAGAGGCAAGTGATTAGAGAAGAGATCTGTAGGGGAGATAGAGATAACACAACTTTGACATAAAAAGCATCATCTAATATGGTTATCAGTACACATCGGACTGTAGGAATACATAAACATTTAGTGATTGGTTGCTGTTTTTGCAAAACACTAATCCATAATGTGGACTCACATTTTGAGCCATAAAAAGTAAGGATAATGGCTAAGTTATCATTTAAAAATTGGCTGCAGTAACTGCACAATATGTTTTTCAAAGCATATGAACAATAACATGACAATTCCTCCTGACTACATAAACACTTTGTGCTGCCATCCCATCCGATCTAACAAACTATCTAACAAATTTAACCATGCCAGTGCTTAAACAGAGTGCAGCGAGGATCACCTCATTGCTCCAAGAATTTTTTCATAGCTCTTGCCCCTAACAAAGTTGTTCCTAAAAGTATCTGCAGAGTCCCACATGACTCCTTCCTTTATCCTTCTCTCCTTCACTCTTCTGTCTAGGTGATCTCTCTTTTTTATGTGGTTTCTTCTTCCACGTTTATGCCAATGACACACACACCTATTTCCTAGACCTGCCTCTTTCCCAAGTCTTGTATATTTGCTTGCATTTCTAATTATGTTGCTGCTGGTTTAAACTAAAAAGGATAGAACCGAACTACTTGTCTTTCATTTCAGTCTCCTGCTAGCCCCTACTTTGTTGGTTACTTAATTGGCAATACCATTTCCTTTCCACCTTCACCTCTGCTTCAGAAATTCAAAATAACTCCAAAACTTTTCTGCTTTTTTTCCTGTACTATATTTTAAGAAACAATCCTTTTTTTTCCAAGCAGTTAACACTCTTAACTTCTCCATCCTGACTACTTCTGTGACTACTACTTACTCATTCCCCAAAAACACAGCTCCACCCCAGCACAGACAGCTGTTCACTGAGTAGGCCTAAGTTTCTGCAATAGAAACAATAAGTAATTAAATGATAATGAGGAGGCAGCATGCTGATAAAAGAGGTGGCACTACATCCTATAAGACAGCACTGAATCAGTGAGCCAAGATAATGGTGAGAAACAGGTCTGATATATAAGTTGAATTTCACACAAGACTGAAGAGCAGAATTCTGGTCAGCCATGGTAAACATCTGACAGTGTTGCACAGCACTCTGATTATATAATTTTGCCACTCTGGGAAACATTTTTAAGTGCAGTGCGTAACACCCTTTTGAAAATTGAACACAGGAGCAGAACCTCAAAGGTATGCAAGCTCTTGACCCTTACTCAAGCACCTAAATCCCAGCAAAACGGAGATGAGGCACCTAAAAACCCAAAGGGCACACACTTAAGAAGATCTAAGCCACAGGCACGTAGGTCCCTTAGATACTTTTGAAGTTGTAATCCCTGGTCAAATGCTATCTTAAATACTACCATCCCACCACCTAAGTTCTCACAGCAATTTTATCTGATTGATGTATTTATTCCTGTTCTGTATTACTAAATGCTGAAAAAAATAGCTTTCTTGTCCCACCTTAGAGGTGGCTGCTGTTCAGTAGGAAACCTTGCAGACAACTATCTCATAGGCATTTTGTTTAAGTGCAGGGAACTTTAAGATGCCCGAGTGAAAGTTCCCAGGTAAGTGCACTCTACTCTTACAGTCACAAAGCTGACCAAGAAACATGAAAATAGCATGTTGTACACTAAACATTCATTCAGTCCTCTTTCAAACTGAACCTCACAGTGTTTAAAACCCTGGCACATTTTCGGGTTTCCTGCCATTCTCACTGTGTAACAACACAAACGGAAAGTAGCTGTCTAGAATTAACTGTTTCTAAAAGCTTTGGGGTTTTCATTCCCTTTATATTAAGGCAGACATTTCCATGCAGGAAGCGACACGTTAATGGTCAACAGACAGAAGTTAAAAAAGCAAAAATTTTTTAATGTTACCAGTCAAATAATAATATGGAAAACAAGAGAGGAATTAAAGCTGAAACGTCATCCTTAACTCACCCCCACCATGCCCAGCTCTTGCAGGGGTCCTCTAACAACTGCTAATCCTTCACAGTGTACCATATGTGCTGCAGTAACAAGGCCCAATGAGGTACATTAAGGATGGCATTTCAACCTTACCTCCTTGCTTCTCTGAGATGAAGGGAGACCCTTAACTTCATTTTAACATAGCCTAGCGATGGAATAAAAGAAAACTTTCCTAGGACAATGCTGCTCAGTTTTGTAGTGTAAATAAAAACGGCTTAAGTTGGTCAGCTGCTAACCACATGGTAATAATAAGTACAACAGACCGAAGTTCACAATTATTTCAGATTTACTCTCTTCCTGATCTTTCATTTTATCAGCAAAACATCCTCTTGGCAATGGGAAGCTAAGCTGAAACTTAAATGAAAGAAATGCAAGAAGTAAATGACAAAAGATACAATTTTATGAAAGGAAAATATTCAGACCTCAGCCTTGACCTTGACCTTTTACTGTCTTTTAACATTAAACATTTGCCCCACCTTCGAAAAGATAAATGTGGCTTTTGATGACAGCCTATGTTATCTGAGGATTAAAATAGCCCTCTTGCAGTGCTCAACATTAAAGTCTTCCGCATTTGCAAAATTGCAAACAGATGCAACTCAAGTACCTGCAAATAATCTGCCAAGACCAATTTCAAAAGGGAGATTTCAAAATATGTGGAAGTCATTAGGACATGTATTATTTTTGCAATGAATAGGCGCCAGGAGTGTCTCAAGAAGCAGATGGGTGCTACTTTGTTTATAAAAGATCAACAGAATATTTGCCTGTAAATGAAGACGTATAAGCTATATGAAACAATTATGTTAAAATGGTGAATGTTTCAAAGCTAATTGTAATGGTCTTTTAAGATCTGAATTCCTCATTTCTTACAGCATGCTAAAATATCATTTTAGTTTTGGTCTTGATTGATATAATTACAAAAATGGCAGAAAATTAAAGCAAATGCTGTCAGTTTTGCTGTTGTGAATGGTGTCACTTTATCACTTGTTTACAGTTGCACCCATACTGATAAGTGAATATTTTTCAACATGCATAAAAAATACGACCTTAATCTCCTGGGAAAATAGAGAAAGGACAGTAAAAAACATTAAGCTTAAAAACAAAAAAATATTTCCCAAACTGTAACATGCTACCTAATGACCAGTGGTTTTAAAATTCTTATCTTTTTAAATTTTCATCTTAAAAAAAGATCACAAAGGAAACTATGACTGACACACACACATTTACGAGGAACTCAGTAAAAAATTAATGCATTATCCCTACAACAGAACAATAAGTTGTAGTACAGTACAGTGGTTAAAATCTCTATGTTGTATTTCTCAAAGTAATATATGTTAAATCAGGCTTCCAAACAAAAATAAAAATTTTATCTGCCCAGATACTAAATCTATTTGGCATTATTTACCATGAGTAGGATGTATAAATTACAAGAAAACCACATATTTTGCTTGCCAATCAAAAGTAATAATTGCTTGGGCAAACAGGATTGTGTATCGTTGATTAAGATTGCCATATCCAGAAGACGCTGGTAAATATTTTTACCAGTACCAAGGCAATGTAAAGAGTATCACCACAATTATATTTTAATATATGTATTTTAAAAAAATTTACAACTAGCCTGAAGTTAATACAAATTTATATGAAATATTTAAGTCAAAATAGTAGTTCAAATTTTCTAATATAATATATCGATTACCAACAACTTCATGGGTATTTTTATCAATATTTAGACAAAATTGCAGTACAGCGCACTTAAAATACAATGGAAGCCCTCAGAGTGCAGGTTATGAGACTCAGTGAAAGTTAGAGAGTAAATGCAAATACTTTTCATACTCTCAAGGTTTCACTAGGTCCAGCAAACTACAGTCTTCAATTTTTTTGTGTGACGGGTTTCTGCTAGGAAACCCTAGGTTTTTAGGTTTTTTAGGACCTAAAAACATTGTTCTTCACTGTTAATCTTCCAGTTATTGTATACCTGTAAGACAGAGAGAAGGAAAAAGTAAAAAGAAACAGAAAAAGGTCTATGTGATTAAAAAAAAAAGCTGCTRAAGAGAAGTAAGGGAATATATGCAAGAAGAGCTAGACGAAGTGAAGAAAGAAAGAAAGATGTTAAAAAATACACTTTGGATTAAAAAAAAAATCCTGCTTTTGCATATGAATACATTGTTGCAGTACAGAGGTATTAGGGAATTTCTTTCCTTGTCATTTAGTCTTTGGTCCATATATAGTTAAACAAACATACTCAAGGTAAAGCTTATGTAAAAAACAATCTTCATTTAGCAAAAATGTTCCTCAAAACTTCCATTGGCTGCTATATAAACGCAATGAGAAAATACTTGATGACTTCTAGGAAACACAATGAAAAATAAGCGGGAACCTCTACCTGTTGGCTCACAGGGCCTGGGAGGGCCTYGCATCATGAACAGGGTCAGAGGCAAATTTCAGCTAACTCAAGATTAATGGGAGCGGTGTTCAAGGAAGGCCTAAAACGTTAGACACAAAATTAATCAATAATCTTGTAATTATACAGTGAAAAGGCTTTGAGAATGGATAGTCTGTCCATGCATGTAGGCAGTTCCCACCCACAGTCAGACCAAGCCATGACCAGCCAAGCCAGATCAAGAAAACAGCTGAGCCACAGCAGTCCTTTCAAGCAGGAAACCCAACTGCAGAGAGCCTTGCTGTGAGATGGTCTCCATCACAAATRTACAGGTCCACCACACAGGGCTCCACTTCACATGCCCATTTGCACAAGTGCTTTGTGGCCATCTCCCCTTGGGACACTCGTGGACACTTYCAGTGACAGCAGTGGCCAACAAAAGCAGAGTCTAATTGTAGAACTCTGCATTTGCCACATCATCAGGAAGCAGGTAGTAAGACATGGTGGGAAGAAGTAAGAGACACAAACATTGGTTAGATCCAAGTGGATAAACAGGACCCACAATGGGGTGCAGCAATCTAGTCTACAACGAGTTGGTTTTAAGGCACTAAATAAAAAGTCATGATCACTTGCCAGGTTCCAGAAACGGCAGGATTCCTGTCTCTTTGGAAGGAAAGGATGTATTTATACTGCAGACACAGTCTGAACAAGAGGTCGTCTTGACAACTGCTCAAAATATATTTGTTAGATTTCGGCTCACAAAGTGGTCTGCACTGTCTGAAGAATCCTAAGTCCTCTTGTTCGTTTTAAGGAGTTTTAAAAACATCTCGTAAAGGTGCATATTTAAGACCGAACTTGAAGGTGGGTACTTGACGCATACTAGCCATGCATTTATGTAAAAAATAACATTTCCAGGCACTGTTATGATAGAGTGGCCCTGAAAAACTATATATTCCAATAACTTCAATTACAGAACATACTGACTCCATTCGGAGCAAAACACACCATTTTCAAATTATGCTAGTCTCTGTAAAACTATGTGGGATGTCTTACACCAGGAACTAATATCCAGCAGCGACTTAGCTGAGATCATCACACTCATTTCACATAAGACAACAAATTAAATCACCCTAGCGACTAAGTACATGAAAAGCCAGCATGCTATCAAACAAGCTAGGTCTCTGTAAGGTAGATTTCTTTAAGCAAAATATTAACTATACTTTCAGAATACACTGCTTCCATTGTTTATATGCACCACATAATGAAATGCTACTTCTGTTTTCACCAGATGGTACTACATATAATTTTCAGGCCTTCAGTTCATATCATAATACAAACAATTGGTATGGCAAATATYACCGGTCTATAAACACTTCCACTGCTCCACAGCCCTTACACAAAAACAATACTTTTTTTTTTTTTTTTCATTTTACTGTTGTAACAGAAACCACAATAATTTCTGATATTCTAAAAATCTATGCATATTTGGTTATTTTTTGCTGGCTGAAACTAATGACATGATCAAACCTCAGACTGTTTGGCTGTTTCAATTTTTAAAATAAAAATCAAATATTAGCRAAACTATGTGGATATCAAAATGCTGAAACTGTACAATACACAATGTATTCTTAATACATTTTAACAATAACACWTGCTGTGTTCCTACACTGGAATAACATCATCCATATGAATCCTAGGAATTTAGTATATCTGACAGTTTCTCTCAACCACCCATAACATTCTTTCCTGTCTCATTGTAGCTGGCAAAAGAGAATTCTATAATTGAGTGGTACAGAACATGTGCCCTCCCTGCTAGAAGATGACAGATGGATTATAAAAACTTCAAAGCAGAGCATTTGGAGCACCAGGGGAGAGATAGTGGGTATTTGAACTCTCAGTCTTTACCCAGGAGACAATGGCACTCTGACATGGTGCATATATCAAGGAATGGTGTAACTAGATAGACATAATCTTTCTTTTCAGTAAGTATTTAACATTCTGTTACGAACAAGTTTCAGCCTAGCTAAAGTGCAACTCATCTTAATACTAATCATCGTAGCCTGAAAGGCTACATGCCCCCTTTTTTCAATTTTGGTTAAACTGCTCCTTCATATAACTGTTTTAAAGGACAGAGACAGTGTTACATAGGTGCCAGGGGTTGCAGAAAGACTATTTTTTACCTTAAAATTTACCTTTTACTAGGATTTAGCATTTGCATATATGTAGGTGAATCTGGTTTGCTTATTTGCATTGTCTGCATCTAAAGCAATGCTTTCCACTGGAGTTTACATACCACATGTTGCTGACAGCTTGCTAAATAGTTGCTAAACTTACCTTAAATTATTAACATTCTCCAGAAATTCCTTATAATTCTAGGGACACAAGTCCTTTCAAGAAATTGGTCCTTTCATTCCTTCTGTTATATTACAGTGATGGCTGAGTGCATGATGCCACCTTTATTATGCTAAACTATCATGTGAAAAAAAAAAATCATACTTCTATATTTGCTAGAAACATAGAGACTTAGAGCATTCCCATTATACCAGAATTGTTTAAATTTTCTGAAAGATAAAATAATTAAATCAGAATACAAACATTCTAAATCATTACTTTGCTATATAAATAAGGAGTTTTGCTGCATTTTGAAACTGTTCATCAGCTTCTTTTTACTGCTGCTGCTCATAGGCATTGCCCCTGGTTTATTAAAAAATTACTTCTCAATTTGTTTATAAAAATACCTACCTCTCATTCTAAGGTCAGAAGTAAAAATGAGTTTGAGTATCTCATTTGTCTATATCACAGAATGACACACATGTTTTGACACAGTTTGCAGATGCTGTTTAGGCAAGGTCCGGGACCAGAATAGCGAGAGTATTATCGCAGGTCAGAACTGAGGGGCACCGGCAGAACGGCGCGTGGGAAAGCTGCCSTAACATCCGCGCTGTGCCAGGCTTCAGCCTTTGTTATTAGTCCCTTTAACGAACGCCATACTCACACACACACACAAATATGCTGCATATTTTAAGTAGAGTGAATTCAAAACTAAACAACTGGAAGAGTCTATGCTAAAAGAAAGCCGCACAGTAACTATTCCCATTCTCCTACAAATGTATTTATTAAAGTAACACATGAGCAATTTTAAATATTTGATCCTTTTATTATATCATTGAAACTATTAAAAAAAGAAAAAAGAAGAAGAAAGAAGTACTCTGGAAGATGATTAGGCTGTAGTTTTTAAGTAGCAAGTAAAAACAAAAGCACCRAGATAACACAGAAAACCAGAAACAACTAACTTTGCAGCTGTGTTAATATTCAGTGACGTAGCTTCAGCAGCAGAAGAGGCTGCCTCTAACATGCTGCCCAGCACTTCCTTCTATATGGCTCTGTAACGAGTAGGACTGTGGCAAACTTAAGTTACTCACTAATGTATACTCTTTCCCACACAAAACATTAATCTCAGTCTTTACCAGAGAGGAGGAGGTGGACAACTGTGATTCTTTGAAAGAGATCTGTTTTGAAAAAACCCTTTTTTAAGTGCATTTTCATCTTTTCTTTTTCCAGTGATCTTCTGCCATACTGGAATGTAAACACCACAGGAATAGACAGAATCTCGAATTAAGAATTTGGACGCCTTTCTTCAGAAGTAATCTTCAAAGAATGTACATCCCAAACATCACAGTGGCTCAACAAGCTAGAAGTTAGCTACCGCATGTAAAACTGCACAGGTCATACCTAGTACTTACTACCAGTTGGTTCCTGAAATGCTACTAAGACAAACAAAAATGTTTTATATCTCAGTATATTTGACAAGCAAGAGTATCAGAGACAGCAATATTGCTTTAATGGAAGAAAGCCATTCTTTCACAATGGCACTAGTGTACTTACACGCACTGTGTTGAATTAAAAGTTAGCTCAGCAGGACTCTAGCTTTATTTCTGTTAGTAGGCATCCACCATTAGTCGTCAATGCTAGTGGAGAGGAAAGGCATGTCTTATTTACAGATACTACTGCACAGACTTTAATAATAGTAAAGATAAAGAAGACAGACTACTGTGGATGGAAAAAATCTTTGGTTTAATGAACTGTCAACTCRTCTATCATAACGTTACCCAACCTAAAACCACCAGATCTGGACAAGCTCTTTGATGATATAAAGCAGGCAAGAGGTTTTGCTCACATGCAGCAAAATGGAAGAGATTGCTGCCATTAAAAATATACTAGCCCATGCTAGCATTAACTGCCACACATTTTTTAGATAATAGCTTGATTTTTTTTCCTATGAGAATAGCCTTCTGCAAGAAAAAGACATTTAATCAGAGTGATACATGACATCCAAAAACCGAAACCAAAAATTATGGCATGAGCTAAAAGCAAGTTGTCTTCCTGAAGGCAGAATACTGAAACATCTTTAAGATTAATTCTGAGAGAGAATTCTGAAAGTCAAATGCCGAAAGATATTGAAAATACATTAATTATGCACAACTCAGGATCTAGGAGAGGTTAAACCCCAACTTGGCAGAAAATTGAATCCTTTTATTTGATACAAACTTTGTACCTAGTGGTGTTGTGTCCTGCATTCCTAATCTCCGCAAATCTACTAACAAAGTAAAAAAGCTGCAAGACAAAGAAATCAGATTCAGCCATTCCAGTGTCATCCTGCAAGGAAACTAAATCTAACTGACATTGGGGAGAACTGCTTCTTGCAACCATTTGGGGTAGACGTCAAACTTCAGACCTACCTGGGGCAATTGTCCATCTTGTTCTATCAAACATTTATCAACAACTTACTTAAGTGAGATTCAATGCAAAGTAACTTTCCACAGTTGCATCTGATGACTCTCTCATGAACTACCGTCATTCATGTGCGTTAATTTTCTCTGTCTCACCGTAAGACCTAACCAACCTTTGAAGACATGCTAGTCTACCTTCTGCAGTGCGTATTTTCCAGTTTTATCAGAGATGAATTTTAATCTATTAATTAGCTCTGTGTGTGCGTGCATGTGTGTGTGTGTGCATGCCTGTTTGTGTTTCAGTACTGGAACATCACTTTCCACTATGGAAATTCTTAATTCTTTAACTATTAATATCCAAAAGCTCACAATTTTGGAGGTTAAATCTGAAACATCCACAATATGACTCCTGTAAAGGCCAAATACTTACTTTTTGTTAGGAAGTTCAACAACAGCTGTGCTCAGGAACTCAATTCTTATGTCTCTCCAGATTATTCTTCCAAGAATAAGACACACCAAATAGGAGCCTTCTTTGGCAAACGCAATGCCAAATCTATGTACTAGAGACTCATTCAATTTAATCCTGCACAAAGATACCTAAATGAAGATCAATCTTGCACATTTACTAGAGTCAGTTGGTCTATATGATAACATGCTGATCTCCAAAAGGTCACCCATTTGTCTAACCTTTGAAACAACCACTAAAGCTGCTAAGGAACCAGCATCCCAGAGCAGTAAATTATGAGGAGGTTCTCAGTCTCTAACGACTAGGGTAATTCCAGAAGATAGCAGTGAATTCTGTTCTGCTTCAAAGTATGGGAAATTCCTGAAGGTAACAGTATTTCCTTCTCTCAGAACACTAAAGGTCACAGTCTGACACCCTTAATTACAGCAGGAAAGTTCAACAGAGTGGGTATCCTTGATTTCTCAAAATGAGGCTGAACCTAACACTCTCATCAGCCAAATACTTCCACCCTAGAATGTCAAACACTCTACTTCCCCAGTCCGCCAGGCAAACACTCTCGCCACCTTCACACTCTTTGCCATTGCTCCATTCCCATTCACAACCTGTATCTCTAAATTTCCCRCTTTATTCACATTTCAACTTTATCCTTATCTCCATTCTGCCTAACTCCCAGGCCACTGTCCTTGATCCCCACGGTGGATGAAATCAGTTCTCTAGAATGCTACCAAATACCCAGAAGACAGCAGTAGCTGCAGCTTAAGCACAGTAAAGCTCCTACCTTTAAATCTGCCAGTCAGTTCTCACAACCATCAAGGGATGCATATAGAGTTCATGGACCAAAAATCTTTGCTTCCCACTGTGCTGGGCTACCTGATTTAAAAATTTGATTGCCAGACCTTTTCTTTAGATAACCATAAAGCCGTTACTGGGAAAATTATATTAAGTATCTTTTATCCCAACACCATTAAATATACTTTAAACTACCTATCCCATAACAGTCTGAATCTACTGATGATAATATCAGAGAAATGCTGGTGATTTTGTGGATGCTACATTAGCCTTGGACCGCAAACACAATCTTATTCTTTTAAGGAACTACAAGCCCAAATGTTCTAGTTTGAAGAGGAGGAGGATATCCTGAAAGGATAGCTGTAGAAGAACAACATTAAAAAAAAAAGAGAGAGAGAGAAAAAAAAAAAAAATTAAAAAAAAAAAAAAAAAGAGAGAGAGAGAGAGTACTTAGAGCATCTCTTGCTTCCAAGGCAATTTTGAAACTCTCATCTTTTTTTTCTACCAGTTTTCTTAATAAATTAAAAAAATTATACTAACATCAATGAGAGCAAAAGGATACAGATAGAAAATGTGGTAAATGGAACTGGGCAAGGCAACCCAGTTTCAGGAGGGAACGTGAATGATTCCTGTGGATGGCTCTTACAAATGACGTGGAAACTTCACCTAGAATATTCAGAGCATTTAATTCTGATTTACCTAAAACATGCCTATACTTTGATTTCTTCAAGCTGCTTCTGCAASATAAATAAACCAGAAAATGGTTTTAAAGGGACAGATGCAATCTCCCCCTAAGATCTCCTAGATACACAAAAGTTTAACCCACTGTTTGCTAGCTACCAGGATACAACTCTAACAGGCTCTAACAGCTATAGCATTCAGTCTTCTCATTCAAGTTATAGGCACTAAAGGTTTCAGCACTGGAGGGTGCTACTTCACTTATCCATGTCAACCAAGGTAACAATTCACAAATAGAAGGTGATGTAACCAGAGCATGTTGTGCTCCACTGGTCCTGGCAGGTATTATTGACTCTCCCCTCTCACTATTTCCTAGCACAGAGAATATTGCAAGAGAGCTTTTTTGCCAATAGGTCACAGTCTTTAAAAAACAGTGTTAACTCCTATGTCACAAGAGCAACTCWAATAGAGAGCCATCAACATTTACTGTTGGAGCAAAACCCACTTTTAACAATTCCTATCTGATTGCCTAATATGTTTCCCTGCAAGACATCATTTTCCCAGTAACTGCTATCTAAGAATTTTGGGTCTTGAACAGACAGCAACACAACTGGCTCTTTACCAAAGCAACTGCTTCAACATACAGCTCCTTATGAATCAAATACTTGCTACCGAGGAGCATGGTTGTCCGAAGAGAGAAAGGAACAGACAAAACCAGAAGACCATGCAACTTGATTCTGGTGTTTGGAGATACCGGCAAATTTTGCACCTGTTTGAATACAGTTTTTAGGACTAGTAAAGAAAGAACCATTAAAATAATTCAAAGCTCTTGCTTAACAGCTAAAGCACTTCACCAGAAGAATCCAGCATCAAGCCTTCTGGATAACCTCAAGTATACTCTCTAGAAATATTATACAAAGTGAAGTTGCACTAAAGGCCTAAGTCACCTACTGCCTACTTTTTCAAAATCAGGATAATTAACCAGGTGACAGGAGTATCTTGAAGCGCAAAACTGAGGGGGGGGGTGGTATCAGAAAGCATCTTCTGCTGCACAGGTTCGGTGAGTAAAGAGGTTGAAATTGAATCAAACTCCTAAAAGGTAAAGAAAACAAACTACTTGGTTATGGAATGACCACTGGCTGAGCTATTCTGTTTAAAGACAAGGCTATGGGTGCAGGGAAAACATGGTGTGAGGAATCTGTCCTTAGGCACAACCAGAGTGAGTGGGCAAAAAGGTGGCAGATGAGCATCAACATAGAAAAAAGTGAGGAAATCAATCCAGGAAAAGCAATCTAGACAACAACCTAGAACAACACTGAATTTAAAAGTGACAGTTAAAATGCAGCAGAGATCTTGGAAATGACAGTCCTCTGAAATCATCAGTTCAGTGTGTGGTGACAGCCAAAAAAACCCAAAGCATTGGGCATCATTTAGAAGGGTACTGATAACAAGACAGATGGCATCATTTTGCCACAACAGAAAGCCTTATTGCACCCCCATCTTGAATACTGTGCACAGTTCTGGCCCCTGCCTTTCCAGAACAACRTAGCAAAGTTAGAAGAGGTACAAAAAGGACAAATAAAATGATGGAGGAGATAGGGTGGCAGCTAATCCACAAGATAATGGAAATTTCTTTTTTTCATAGCCACTCATGAGCTAAAGAACTTACTGCCACAGGAGGCTACAGATAAAAGATAATTCTGCAGGTTCTGAAAAAGACTGGACAAATTTGCAGATGGAAAAATTKTAAGTGGATACTAAAAGAATCAGGATGTACCCTCCAACATCTCTAAAACAACTGTGGGTATGGGTCAGTAGCACAGAAACCAAGCTCACTTGGCTCCTCTAAACAGCACCTCTTGTTGTCAGCATCTGATAGAACATTGGATTAAATGGACCACCGGTCTGATTCAGGGGCATTTCTTATGTTCCAAAGTACCCTCTGTAAGAGTATGACAAGACACTCCTCCATCTACATCGAATCAGCCTGACCAGGTCCCTTCCAATTTTCCTAAGAAAATTATTAAAGCAAAGGCATGTTTTAATTCTTTTTATCAATATATATCATGTTTTCCAAAGGTAGTGAAAAATCATTTTACCTGCTTTGCAGAGATGCAAGCACTGGAAGAYTGACAGCTTGATCTTCAGAGGTGATAACTGCCCCCATTGTACCCACAGGACTCATTAGTAGCAACAGGTGTTCAGCACCTGCAAAAATCAGGCTTCTAATGAATTTCCCAAGGTCAGGTTGAAAGTCAATAAAAGAATTGGGAGCAAAGCTCTGTCCAGCACTCCATCAACAAGTTTAATTTTCAGGTGTCATCCATTTTTTCCTGATATTATGGTCATTCAAGCTCATATTTCACAGATGGACACCTTTTGCTCCAGGCATATACTACTTGATCTATTTTAGAAATCAAGCACAAGATCCTCAGATATGGCCAATCTGCACACTTCCAGTGCAGGATAATGGCATGCAGAGGTCACTTCTGAGCTGTTCAACAMTACTGCATACTGAAAAACTACTTTTGTGGATGCTATGGGCCCAGATTTGCATCTAGGATTTATAGGACACCTTAGCCATTCTCTCTTTCCCCCATCAGTGCCTCTTTTTCCTCTGCTAAAAAGATAGGGAAGAAATCGTGGTACAAAACCAGAAAGGTAATGCCAACAGCTTTACAGTAAGATCCSTTAGAGTCAGGTGGCACCAGTAGGACACCTAAATAGATTTGGGGGGCAAATTCTGTATTACTGATCTAAAAGAGCATTCTGGCATATAGAAACAATTCAACAGTGTACTTCTATATATAATATAAACCTTCTTTGTTTGACCCCTAATGAGAAATACCAGGAGTCAGRTCGTGGCCTGGTTTACAAAGGTGAAATGGATATGGTGTAAATTTGACAAAATTTTCAAAGGTCACTAAGATCCTTAATAGAGCGTCTGATTAGAAAGGSCCATTTAGAAAAGGGAAGCACAAGTTCTTTGGTCTCAAGAACATACATGAAAAAGCYTAATTGCAAAAGCAATGCAGAACGTGCTGAAGTGAGTTTGAAGACAGAAAGGAATAATTGCCAATTTTTAAAAGTATTTTGCAGAATGGGTTTATAGTTTCTTATAATCACTTCATTAGCTCAGAAAAAAATCTGAAGGAAAATACCAAGGTACCAGTGAAGGGGACTGAATTATTTACCTTCTGAGTAGAAACCCATGTTTCTCCAAGATACCTTAGAGATTAGTTACCCTAGGAAAAGGAGAAGAATGGGAATCTGAAGAATATCTCCTTGCTTTGAATATTCCCAAGCCAAAACACACCAGTAACATTACTGGAAAAAGAAGGGGMGAGAGGGAAGTGTAGAATTTACATGAAGTTCTGTCTTTACGTTATTCACAGTGATACTGGAACATATTAGTTCACATTTCAAATAGGAATGCAAACAGTCAGTCCCTGATGCAGTCCTTAGGGAAAAAAAAAAGAAAAAAAAAAGGAGGGGAGGAAGCATCCAGAAGACAATGTTGACAAATGCAACATCACCAATTGGTCCTTTCACACTGACAGACATGTGAAGAGGCCCATATGTCCAAACTGGAGGTTTTCTGAAGGAGAAAACTAAAATATGCTTAGATCATTCATATACAGAATACTTCAGGCTACAATCATTCTCAGCAAGAGATTTTCCTTAGTGCTTGTCTACATCTGTCAGCTCATGCTGATACATATTGTAGTTTTATTTTTATTGATTTGAAATTTTAACAATGTCACAAGTTAATTCACAGGTCTTTAGAAGAGACCAACAGTAACTAAACTATTCCAACATCTTAATGAACCTACTCCAACAAAAAAAAAAAGAAAGAAACAGAAATGAATATCACAATTAATATATTCTCAACCGTTTTACCATGTTAAGCTGTATGAAATTTATGCCTGCTTCTGCACCCCTCCTTCCTTCTAGTAGCGAGGGAAATAACTTGTTCTTCCCCTTTACATGAGCATATTCCCATATATTCCAGGCTTGTAATATTCCATCCTACAAGCTATTTTCTTCCAAATAATGGCAAAACATGGTGCTTTGTTTTGAAGTAAATTCCAAACTAAATATCAATAAGTAGCTTAGGAACTAGCACAGGAAAATTAAAAGCAGGGAGACTGGAGTAACAAAATCAAACAGTGGTAATGCATAAAAAAATATATTTAAAAATGCGGRAAAAAAAACATTTAAAAATACATAAAAAATTACACATGTTTTAATAAATAATAGTTGTGCGCTTTTTAAACCATCCTGTAGCTATAGCTTCCAGTCATGAAAATAAATGCAATCTCATAAAATGTCTGATATTAGCATGCCTCTTCAACTGCAAGTGAGTTGTCAATAAGACAATTAAGACAACATCAATAATACACACTGCATGTTATTATCTGCTATTTGAAATCTCAGCCTATCCAAAGATCTCTGGAAACAAAGGGTACATCTGACATCGGCAAAAACATTCGCCCACGAGTGAAATACGCAATTCTGAATATACGCAATGGCACGATACCTGTACGGGAAAAAACAAATTGCTTTTAAATACAGTACAAATAACTCCTGCTAATGTAAAACCTGGCTTTATAGAAAATACTGCTACAATAGAAAATTAGCAATCCTGTGCTTAAATCAATCACCCTATCACATGATCCAAGTCAATAAAAGTACTGAATAAGTGYTATCATTGACCTTAATCTACCAACAATTGACACTCAGGGATCAGAAATCCTAGGGAGGAAATCAGTTGTCCCTTGCAAATTTTAGGGACTGGGAGAAGCAGACATGCAATCTCGCACAATACTTTTTCTTCCAAACTTCATAATATTTTTAATAGAAGAAAATAAGGTTAAATGGAGTGAAATAAGCAAATTTCTGGTGCATTTTTTCAGGTACAAAACTTAACAAGTGCACACACACTCCCATTTCAAAAGTAAACCATTCTTTGGTTATAACTTTCTTCTATTACAATGCACAGGAACTGTAGCTAAGCATACGATCAAAACACTCTTCAAGGATTTTACTCAGTGGAAATAACCTATTTGGAAGTGAGGGTGATGAAAATCATGCTGCACAATGATTAATTTAGGCTTTAATCGTGATGTCCCATTTCATCCAAAGTTGCTATTAAGCTCAAAAGGAGAAAGGACTACATAGCTGGGACCTAACATTTTTATTTATCTACCTCATAAGCTGAATGCTATTTCAGATTGAACAGAATAGATTTCTCTGTAACTAATGGACCAGATATATTCATACAATGTCTTTTTATTGATTTTATTTTCTTCTACCTATTGTTTGCAGTTTCTTTTGAAAAACACATAACTGTCATTATACTGTAGATGYCCTTTACAATTATTATATCATTCACTGTTTCTTAACAAAAAACACATGCTTTGCTACAGTGTGCTTTCTAATGAAAGACTCCCCACTAGTCTAACTGGAGTCTGAACTGTTAGAACATACTGTACATTTGGGGAGAAACAGCAGAAAATTAGACCCCTTTGGAATTGGTATGTTTGGTTTTGAAATATGTGTCTTTAAAAATTTAATAAGAGAAAGAAATGGCTAAAGGACAGACTTCATTTTAAACACTTTCTAAACAATAAGCCTATTTATGTAACTGATCACATAATGAAGTTCTAGGCACTTTGCAGAATGAAAAGCCTTTTGCACTGCAAATGTCATACTGCATACAGCTTTCAAGTTTCAGAAAATAAATATTCGAAGTGATATAGTAACAAAATACATTAGGTATTTTTAACTTACAGTTTCTGGAATTTCATGATTATCTTAGACACAAAAATTCTGTCAAGTAATTGAACAACTTTAAGTGTACTGTCATCCTTTACTAATTTTTTTTACTCTCTTCCTTGATTTATATTTTAATATTTTGTTCCTATGTTACAATTATGCAAAATATGATTTGTTTTGGATGACTATTTGGAATGTTTACAATTACTTAATACAATTTACTTAACTATTTTGCAACCAAATGATGTGTTGAATTAAAAAAGGTTCAACACTCAAATTGCCTTCATATGCTCATTTTTCAGCATACTGCACTGACAGCTGAGAAGAGCACATTTTCATTTGTACAACGTGTATGGTGCTCCATCAGGTTGCACTGATGAAATACGTGATTTTAGAATCTTTTCACGACAGGACAACTTCCTTTCATGGAATCAACATTCAATTTATCTGTCATCATAGTAGCTACCAGAGGAATGCAGGCAGAGATTAAAAATAAAGGTGTAAAGCTATAGTGTTAGCTACAAAACATATAGAGAACTTCAGCTACGGCTTACAAAGTCTGAGGCAATGATTCAGCTATCAGATTCAAAAACATTTTCAAACAACCACGCAAGACTGCACACTGGAGCAGCCATCACAGAGACACTTGTATTTAGGCATAGTCTACTTTCTTCAAAACTGTGACGAGCTCATGTTTTCAGCTCTTCACCACAACTAAGCCCAAGAGCCCAAGAAGAGGGTGAGGTTTCTGAAGTAGAAAGCATCCAGACATAAGTACCTTTGACGGAGTAGAACTTCCAGTGGAATCTGAACCAGGTGCAAACACTTTCATTAGTCAAGTTCAAGATTAATCCCATACTAATTATACAGTCCTATGAAAATGTGAATTATCTRTATAGTCCAGAACAGTGTTCATCCTCACGTTTTGCCCAAGCTGGACTTCCTACTCAGGATTTCAAAACCACGCATGTAATTACCAGAATTCTCTGGTACAGAATTTTCATACAGAAAAGTCTCTAAATATTTTTACAGAATTGGTTTTTGAACCTGTGCTGCTTAATTCACCATTAAGAAAGGAAGCATTCTTTCTAGTCTTACAGATGTCAGATCCTGGAGGCACATTGGAGAGAAGCTGCAYTGAAACTTTCAAGTTTACTCCTTCAGGCTGTACCATCTATAGTCCAAGGAACCAGTAAACTATTRCCCCTTGTTCAGATTCAAAACCCAGCTGCCAGCTGGAACCCACCGAGTACTTCCAGCTGACATTCTCTCAGGACAGTTTTGGAAGCTCAGCTTCAAGTGAATCCCTCAGGGTCTGGGTTTTTTCTAACAAAGGGCTTATATTCCACACCTAGTTCAGCCCTTCCTGAACGACTGTAGTCCTTGATAGCAGAAACTGAGTCACAGTCTCAGAAGTCTTCCATCCTTTCAGGTTGAAAAGTGCAAATGCACCTTGGGAAGCTTCAGTACCTCTGAATCCAAGGTTATCCCTCCAAAACTCAAAACCTAAAATAAGCCTGGCCCAARCATTGCATTGTCCTCAATAAACTAAGTTCAGATGCCTAAAGAAACTTGCATTTCTACATGAAGGAGCATTTACATTAGGATTCTCACGGTCATAAGAGAGCATTTAGCTAATATGGCATCTTCTATAAATTTCTCCAATTCCTACAGTGAACAGCCTGGAATCATTCTATCTACAYGTGAATCCCAATATAAAAAACTAAGTATGCTCAAACCAGAACTGATATCAGAACTGCCCCAGAAGTGTCTGAGGCCAGGGTACTTGGGCTTGCCTGATAACAAGAAATTCAGAGGCCTTTTTCTGACACAGAGAAGATATTTGGATTCTCTAGGGTTGTGCCACTGAAGCAAAAAGCTACCAGCCTTTGGCGTTGTTTTTTTTTTGTTTGTTTGTTTTTTTGTTTGTTTCTTTGTTTGTTTGTTTTGGCATACGGAGCTTTTTCGCAGGAAGTCACAAGAACTACTGATGCTATATCTACGAAGAATGCTTTGTGAATCAGCATGCAGCCAATGCAGGGAGCAAAGCTGACAATTCTTCACCTCCATTCTGAAGATGAAGACTTGGTTCCAGTGAACTCTATAGGAAAGTTTTCCTTGACTGAATGGAGTCAAGATTTCTTGTTAGCCAAGCGGGAAAACAGAATTAAGGATTTTACTTAATGGTTTCTTASGCATCTCAGTAACAAGTCATTCTAGTCCCCCCCAATTATTACCAGSGTTCAGCTAAGGACAGGGGCAGGCTGCTTTTCTGATTTATTTTAATGTATTTTAGGCACATCTTTCTTTTCTTTCCTTTTTATGAGAAGGGAAACCCTGAGTTTCGAGGCTCAGGGTTCCAGCTTCTTTCAGTGGGTCTGTCACACAGATGAAAACAGACTTCAATTTGCTGCATAAGTTATGCTGTGCCCCAAGCTGCAGTAGCACTGCATGGCTTCATGTAAGTGACATGTCACAGTCAATAGCAAGTCTGTCAGCTCACTGACAGACACACAACGGGTGACACCATCCTCTAACACCACTCTCTTCTGCAACCTTCGCCTCTCAGTGAGGGCATAAACAAGACTTAGTAGCAAAGAGTGCAGAACAGGCGTTTTATGGGTTTTGTCAGTGTTGCGATACGTACCTGCTTTGGAAAAGTATTAACGCAACTGAGTGTCAAATGTCAGTCATGTTTCCACTGTGTCCACGAACATGGTGTASTGCATAAAAGGGAACGTGCTAGTTAAACTATGCAACTTCTGAGAGGTGCCCTCCATTAAATGTAATTGCATTATCTGACAAATAATCAATGTTCATATGACACTCAAGAGTCCTAACTGCTAATCCTGGGCTAAAACTAGCTGGTATTTGCCTTCTTTCTGAAGTTTTATATTGTGCCTGTGCTTCAACATCAGCCCCAAAGGAGAAACAGCATCACAAATTAGGTCCTGGCTTCCAATATGAATTTGCTAATAACACCATTAGAGAGATGAAGAACATAATCTGGTTTTAGACAAAAGAGGGCTCTTAGCCATTGGTGGCAGAATGACATGGCACCTTATTTATCTCCTTACCTAGAATTTTCAGCATGTTAGTTTTTCATTCTATTAGGTTTATTTTTAAAAAAATATTTGTTATAGTTCTTTTTTATTTTACTATGAGTTTCAGCAAGAAAGGAAAGTGCAGTGATTTTGATATCAAGGTCTGCAAAGAAAACTAAAATAGCAAATACTAGTTTAGAACAACTTTTGAGAGTGTAAGAGCCATTTTATGGCTGTCAACTGCTCAGATCTGAACATACAGAGGCGAGCATTCTCCTGGTATACAGTAAACCACTTTTTCTCCCATCCTTTCTCTACCTTTTTCTTCCTCACTTGGGCTCCTGAGTTAGAGCTTTCACCTTCTGCAGCTCTTGCTCTAATATTCCACCTCATTGAAGTGGAAGTGAACACCTCTACTCCAACTTCTGCTAGACCCTGGCCACTCCCTATACTAATTGTCATGTCTATCACTACCTATGCATGGGGGCATAAAACTTCTTAAAAGTCCTCTGCCTCCCACACCTTTTCCTTGTGTTATCAGTAAGGAGGCAGTCAGGCTATCATGGGAACTGCTTCAGAGGCTCAGTTTTGTTAACCTCTGAGCCAAGACAGGTCATGGCTGAGGAGAATAGCCCCGTTGTTTTGGAAGGACAAGTTGCTGATGTCTGAAGTGGTCTTGCTATGGAAATGAGATGGTGAAATGGAGCCAAGACAGGTCTGGATGGAAGGAACAAAGATAAGGAGAAGAGCTCTCTTGCTCTTCAAAGGAATGTTCTATGATGGGAGCTTAACATTTACGTGAACTCTAGTTTTGCTTATATATACAGCAGATCATTCTTTTTAATTGGATTCCAGACTACAATTGATTCCAAAACAAAAAAGCGAGTTTTTCTTTGAACCACTTTTTTAAAAGAACTAAAATTCCAGCAAACATAAGAAAGAATTATGAGACCACAYATCACTATTACTGATGGGAGCAGAGACCAAATAAAGTAACATGGTTCTTTGCAGGTTTTCTAAACACCATTACAGCTAGAGTCAGTGATATAGACCCTAATTCCTAAAGTAACAGAATCATGACCAGTTCTCCACTGCTCTGGCTTTTCCTAATTTCAGAGGATCTTGTTCAGCACAGAAGTTAAATACATGCTTTAACACCCTACATTCAACTTCAGCAGAACTAGTATGTATGTACATATGTAGGTTCCATGCTAATTCAGGATCAAATGCTACTACAGAAGTGCTCAGGATAAGATCAAGTGAAGTAGTACAAGTAGAGTCAAAATGTTGTACCAGTAAGCTTTTTCAATCAGCAATTTCAATTGATATCCTTTTCATGTATGCGAATGTCATGTTTATAAAAATCTGAAACAGGACTGATGAAATAATAAAGAACCATAAACTATTTACAACTTAAGGAACATATAATCCCCTCCCAAACAYTGAAGAATTCCTAAAAGCTACAGAAACTTCTGCTAGTATACAGCCTTCCTTAAAAAAACTTAAGAATTTAAATCGTAATACGAAAAGTATTAAACATAATAAAAATGAGACTATTTAAAGTGTACTTATTCTTGTCATATTAGTTTCTCTTTCAAAGATAAGCACTTTATTCCTTCTATATGTATCTTCAACAATATGCAGTTTTAAGAAATTTATTCAAGTATGCTATAAAATATTAACATATAATTCAGTAATTATTATTTACATCCTCCTGGTGCACTAGCACAACTCTGCATACACCTGTTCATAAAAGGATAGGGGCATCTGTTCCCAGTCAGTAGGTGTTTAACTATGGACTTCAACAGGAGCAGCAGCAAGCCCTAACAGAATAATAGGTAACTGGGTTACCTAATCGAAGGGTTTAAGTGTTGGCAATATCGTTGATAATAAACTAATAAGTTAGAAGAGCCTTCTTCACCTAGATGTCCAGTAATGATTAGACTAAATAAGGGCTGAAGAATGTTTAGAATTAATGTTGTTCACATTTAAATACAAATTATCTTAGTAGGCTTTTGYATATTGATTGTGCACTGCTGTTAAGTCCTCTTATTTCTATACAAATAAATGATCCCTACTCAACATATAAAAGCTGTCCTAGTACTAAATAATGATCTCAACAGGGGGCAAACCCTAAACGGAAGTAACCGAAGGGACCAAATTCCACACTCTGCAATTAGGCAGCCAAGAAACACCTAGGATCCAGAACAAGGTAAAAATGGCTTCTAACTCTAGCAGAACATTTCATTTAACAGGGCTAACTTCGTTTTTACAGAGATAATGCTTTCTGAACAAATGTGTTAAAAACACAAACATACATGCACACTCTCACAGAAGAAGGAAAGAGTTCAATACAATACCCCGCTCCTCCCTCCTCTTTTTAAAAGTGATTTCATATTTCAAGTAATGAGAAGATTACAAGATAGGAAATGTTGTCTTCAAATCCAGCTTGAAAAGGCATGTGGAACACTCCTCCTCACTTTATCTGCCAACCCACTTTCTCCTAACAACACATATTTCTAGCACTGCAGCAACCTACAGAGACCCTGAGGRAAAAAAAAAAATGTGGTCAGACTCTTGCTCTGGTACAGAAATGTTTAGATGGAAGCACACTGAAAGACAGAGCTTCTCCTTTAACTTCTCTTTGGCTTGTCTGGTTTTATTCAGCTCTGTCACCAGCATCAGAGAGAAAGGTGGAGAATATAGGCACTTAAAAAAAATGAGCAAAAAGTAACTGGGGTATTCAAAGGTCTTTTCATTAACAAATTAGAAACTACAAAACCATGTCCTTAAAAAAAAAATTGTTCCAGAATAAACATAATTAAAGCAAGAAAGAAAGTATAATCAGTAAAAGTTATATAACAAGTTTCATAACAAAAAACAATAAAAATTGTCTGAGTGCTTATTTGTCAATCTGTATTTGTAAAGGAGTATCATAAAAAAAGGGTGTTTCACTCTGATAGGTAGTATTTTACTTAACTCAGATATATGAAACACTTCTTCAAAAGCTCAGTCTCCCAACAGAAAGTCTCCTCAAAGCAAAGCATACTCCAAAAAACAGTCCCTGTCTGATTAAAAACATGGTATGTTCTGAATTGAGGCACACGAACAAACGTTATGCAGCTGAAGAATATGCACTAGCCAGACTGCTTTTACAGAGGCATCGAATCTCCTTTATATGTTCATAGTAGCCACAAAAGTGAAAACTGCCATGTTACAGAACATACACATGTAAATACTTTCAAAGCTGTTTTTATTAAAAACGTAAATCACAAATTGCAATACTTTTCCCAATGTCCCAGAAAAAAAGCCTACATGATAATTCATTTCTTTCCCATTACACAAGTTATCTCATCAAATGCAACTTTTGTTTAACTTAATGGTGAATGTAAATTAACTGTCAAAGTTGTACTCATTGAGTAAAATGTTAAACGTGTGACATCAACATCATGTTAGTATCCTGAAGTGTGAAGTAGCCAATCGACAGCTGATGTTTGACAGAGTCTGCAATATTGCTTTGATAAAACACTATTTTTTTTGATTGTATAATGGTGACTTCAACTAGAAGCAAGCTGTACTTGAACAACCCATCTCAAAACCAAAAACAAGATACTAASTCACGGACAGCTTGGACTTGGTGATTAAAACATTCATTAAGATCTTCAGTTAGTGAACTCAGTGGTGAATATTYATAATAAAAGAACTGAAGTAGTATTTGCAAGCTTGGGCCCTGTGAAATTTATGATTCACTACCAGAAAGGCTTTTACTTTCTAAAGGGTACTCATTTCTCTTCCACATGGTAGTTTCATGGTGGCACACTGAAGACAAAAATTCAAGCAGCACAGGAAACAGGACAGGGAAGGAAGTTTTCGGTGCTTGTGTAAGACCAGTGTTACTACTTGTGGGAAGCTCCCTGGAGAGATGCAATGCTTCCTCAAACTTCCTCAGCCTGTATATTACTAAAGCAGCCTTCAATATCTAAAAATTCAAGGAATCCCCAAAACAGCTCTGTGCCATTTATACTGTAGAACAAAATAATTATAATTTCAACTAAAAACTCATCACAAACACCTTTTTTTTTTTTTTTTTGAAGTATCTAAGGGTTTTCGTTCAAAGAGTAACCCTTAACCAACATTTTAATGACAATATTTTACTATGGTTAAGCTACCCAAGACCTGATATTATACACTCTTCATATGTAAAATTCCTGTGGGTGCCAGTGGCAGTAAAGGTAAAAGGGTTGCAGACATATCCCCAAAACCATCTCAGCTGCAGAAAGAAACCTCACAGCATGGCTAGATCAGAGAACAACTCAGACAAGTAGAAAACAACTACTTAATCTAGCTACAACAGATATTTACACACAGGTGAAGGGTCTGACCTCCAACCCTTGAAAGTCAACTGCCAGGTGCTCATGGATTTCCATCAAYTTTGAATCAGCTCCTACAAATATTCTTGCTCGCATTCTTCCTACTATACAGAGGGTAGCATYTTATCTATACTTTTCAACTATATTTAAAAAATACATTATAATTTTAAGAACAAATTAGAGCGATACCACTCACACAGTTTAAGGTTTGTAAAAATTAAAGTTACACAGAAATTGAAGACTAATAGAAATATTTCCATGATTTTTTTAAAAATCCCATTGAAAACAAATTTTTCGTTGTAAACATTTTTACTAGCCAAACACTGCAGCATTGTGCAACTGCATGACAGCCAAAGAGAAACTGATGAAAAGCTGACTAGATTGATTTCATTTTTCTAATCAGAGTAAAATATGTAAAGGAAATAACAAAATGGTGAAGTTATCTTTATATAAAAGATGTTCATATTTAATAAACTCACATGGAAACTGCACAGCCAATGGAAACTGCTTTTGATGTATATCTACAGACCTCTTCAGTTCTGCRTGGAAATGAAGGCAATAGAGTGCTCCTGCAGCACCTTTCCCCCTTCTCTCTGATGCAGAAATACTCTCTGCTGGAGGAGTGAGAGCCTGTCCAAACTGTATCACCCATTCCCTCTCCCCTCCGTGACCTCCCAGGTTTCTGTGGAGAAGCCTGGCAGGGGGTTACTACTGGAACTCAGAGCTATATTTATTCCCTTGGCTCCCATCCATCACTGTTGCAGAGCAGCCAGACGGGGAACCAACCAATACAGCCTGGGATCTGCCAGAGTTGTGCTGCCAGATAAGTTAAGAATGAAAGACAGAGGAGACAGAAGCTACCAAAATGAGTAATTCTGTCTCCAAGAAGGGTTTCCTCCCTCTGTGGATCCCCCTTCCACCAACTCAAACATTTTTTTCTCCTTTTTAAGAAATTTTAACAGAGAAATCTACCTGTTCAACAGTTCTTTTATATCTCCCATGAGCGTCTTCACAAGAGGAGGAGCATTAGCAGTGCAATATCCCTTGCATCTCTTAGACATTTGTTGGCATTTACATGGTATTTCTCTGCAGCCTCACAGTAGTACTAGACTGAGTGCCATCCACAAGCTCTGTGTGGTACACAGAGGACACAGTTCCAAGGCATTTGCTGCAGAAGGACCTAACCCTCCACCCACTGTGCATCCAGAAGCTACACACTTGGCACTCGGTTAATCAGTTTTGTTCAATGAACGAAACAATAGCAACAAAACTCCATTTCAAGTTACAATTTCTTTGGATTATCAAGATGTGTCCCATCACCAAYTGACTTTTATAATCATCAGAATGGGAACTCTATGAGAAAGGTATAAAGCGGAGTAGGGAACAATTTTCCCATACCACAAATACTCTGAAGACTTCATAATTACTTCTTGTTAGGACTAACCTGCTACCTTTTGCAACTTTTCAAAAGAAACAGACAGCAGGACAGTGTTAAGAACAGACACCCTCACTGCACCATACCTAACAGTGGAGGGTATATGACCCTGCAACAGACTCCAGCTGGACCCAGCCTCCTACGTCACACTCGAGCGCCCCAGACACCGGGCCGAGAGTCAGTACTTTTTCTGACCCACTGAACATTTAAATGGTTAATTAAAAGGGAATAGCCTGAGGCGGGAACTTAAAGAAACCCATCTTGGAAGAGCCAAAGTATGGTTATTAAAGCATTCATCTGGGAGGTGAAAAACTTGATTTGAAGGATTCAAATCAGGTATGTGAGGAACAATCTGAATCCAGGTCTAGAGTGACGCAGGTGCGTTTCATAATCACCAGTCCATAATGAAGTGCAGAGATGCAACTCRTTTTGAACAGAAACTCAACTGTGGACCTGAGAAATCCTTCAAAGATGCAGTATGTTACTGCAAACTAATGAAGGGGGATTCTTCAATTGCAGTAAGAAAATTCCAGATAGTTCTAGCCAGAAACTATAGTTCTATATTTGGAAAGCAGCTAGCATGCCAAAGATGCTACCAACACAAGCAGTAGATTAAAAATCTAATCCAGAAACGGTTGTAGTTTTCCTACTGCTCATTCACCTAACAGYATATTCCTTATCACATACACAGACATATAACTTTTGTATTCAAGTAAAAGATGGATGCTTGAACATTTGTTTTTTAAAATGTACAAGAGTATTTTAAAATATCTGAGATATTTTGAATGGAATTTTAACAGTAAAATCCAAAGATTAGTAACATTTAGAGCACGGAAGTTTAGTTAGCTGGTAGGATGGTACTACTAGAGATTCTGTGCATCTTCTACTAGTTATTTTAYTAACTCAAAGAGAAATTACACTCCTATAGCAAACTCTCAATGAAGAATAGATCCCTTAATAGGTAGCAGTCATTTTATTACACATTTCAATGTTGGTATAATCTTTATTTTTTAAACTCAAAAAGCTGGATTTCTTTCTGTATTTGAAATAATGAAACAAGAAAAAGTCTAACCACGACCTTACGCTCTCTTTGAAAACATCAGGCTTTGCACTATGAAGTGTAAAACCAGTGCAGTTATGTATGTAAAGCATTCATAGTGAAACCAAGAATCACATGAGACTCTCCTGCCATAGAAGGAAGGTTTTACTTACTGACCCGGCCCTAACCCAACTGAAATAAGTGAAGCAAATTGGATGCTAGAAATCACATCAAAATCACACAAAATTTTGCTTTTRTACACTTATCTCAGAGAACAGATTCACATCAAAAACATGGGGTATACTACAACAAAATAGACTTAACGAAAAGCTACCCGCAGCAGCAGTTTCAAAACTAGTTTTGCTTTCTTGTGCTGAGACAATTCAGCCTCAAAAAACTTGCAAGTCTCATGGACTAAAATCCTTGAGAAAATAACTAAGAGAGCTTAACTACATGGAGGATTTTTTTTTCAGAACTGTACTGGCATTGATATAGTTGACCCAGTGCAAATACCTATTAAAAATTCTTTCCACTACAGTAGAAGGCAGTTTCTGCTGCTTATGTCAATTATAAACTAACACCAGAAAAGGCTACATTTCATAATTCATTTAATTTACACAAGATATTTCATTGTCACATCATTCCTTCAAAACTGGTATCAAAAACCAGAAGTTTTACACTGYCTTATGTTTTAACATTTCTAAGGACCTCTCAAAAAAAAAAAACTATATAAATCTACAGAGCTAATGATGTTAACACACATACACATGAGAATTAAATGTAGCCATCCACAAAGAGTTATCAAAAAAAAAAGGAAATAAATATTCAGCCTAACATGCTAGCCTTTGTTAACAGAAACCTGACTTTACACCTTTTTCCTTTCTTCACTCTACCTCTAACACGCTTTCTCAAGAAACAAACCTAGGCTTCTCTTGAAGTCATTTATCCTTTCCTTGCTGGTAATCTATTCCATATGTTTATTATCCTTTGCATTAAGTAATTCTGCCTGAGTTTCCTATTTATCCATGCTTTCCTAAAATTTTGATTACAGGCACATAGCTACATCTACCTACAGCTACCACTGATAYTACAGTGACAAGACTGATGGTAACAGTGTCTATGCAATTCTTTGGGAGAATTTAATGAGAATGAAAACAAAACAATGGTAATAAAAACTATGTTATCATTTAGGAAAACAAATGTAAGGCCACACGGAACCTAGCACAGCGCTATCACACGTTACCAGGTCTAATTCCCAGATTAATTCCTTCAGGACTACTAAGGAAGCCATATGCACAGCCCCTGGTGTGACAGAGTAGCCTGCTTTACTTGACCCCCTCATAGGATTGATGAGCTTCACAGGACTCTCATCCYCCTCAAATGGAACAAAAGAGACTGCAGAGGTACATCCCCAGGGCATAAAAGAGAAARAAAAGTTTCTAACAGCATTTACTGTAGTTATACAGTGACATAAGACAAAGTATAACAAAATTAAAGCTGAAACAAAATTATAAAAAGGAAGAATCACAACTGCCCTTCATCCTGTTGCACTGTGACACCCTGACCCTTTTGAGGCCGATGGCAATGCTCCCTGGGACAGCCCTGGTGGCCCAGGCTCCTTGCTGCACAAGGCAGGCCAGCCTCTCCTGCATCATTGACCCCCCCATGGCCTGCAGAAAGTCAACTCATACTCCTTCTCCTCACCATCTCCTGCTTCTTTCACCTRCTAAATTAAGATGGGGTCAAATTTTCTAAAGTGCCTTTCCCTGGCACTGTCGACAGCCCACTTGGGACAACTCCTGCCCATTTTTTCAAAGCTGTGGAACATGCAGACTCCTGCTGACATCCATCATCCCAGCAAGTAGGTGGCCCCTTTGGAAATTTCAGATATCTACAGCTGGACAGTTTTAACACTAATGCACCAGAAAAGGGCAGCTGGCTTTGAAAGAGCCTGCTCTGGTGCTTGCCCCATGTTAAAGAAATGCCATCTAAGCTGTTATCATGATTATTAGGTGCTGAGACCCACAGAATTCCCTGTTAAAGTCCTACCACAATACACACTGCTGAGTTTTTTTTTCATGATATGACAAATACTTATATGGAATTATCTAGTTTTGCTTTTGGTTATACAATTCTCTCAAATACTGCAATGCACAATATAAAGATCAGATACTGAGGCTGCTATGGCTATTTTAGTTGTTTTCTTGATCTGTGTTTAAAAGACATTCAAATTATAACAAAATTGTTTGTCTTTAATATAGTTCAACTTGACCTACTGAACTCATCTCTTTATAAAACAATCTCCATAGTGTATTTAGATTAAGACTTCTAAAAACAGTGAGTTTGAAATACTTTCAAGGCCCCATCTTACAAATATAAAAAAATACAGAAAACTAGCCTAATTATAATTACTCCTCTACAATTCTTTTTCTTTTTTGATACATCTAGTTTATCTAGTAAGACGCACCTGAAAATTAGAGTGAATTTTAATACAAGGGAAAGGTGCCAAATTCAGAATATTGGAAAAAACTCCTCTCTGAGAGTCTGTTTAGTCACAGTACTGGTACAGTTGGCCAAAGGCAGTACAAATTCCCCCTTACTTCCCTGTTGCTGTGCTGTTTCTCTGATCTGGGTCTCTACTGCATCTGAAAAAGATGCTTCGAATCTCCACTCAGTGTTTGGCTTCATTGCTTAACCTGCCAACAGAAGTTAAAAATATCACAGCATTTATTGTGATCCACTCAGATTTAGACTGACACTACTCATTTATTTCATATTAAGCAACAAACAAACATCAGATCATTATAATTTTCATTCGTTTCTGTCCAAGGTCAGATTCTGATCAGCAACTAAGTCATGAAAAGTTCATATTCTGTATTCAGTCACACAACTCAAACTAAAACTCAYACTTGTACAATAACCCTAAGATCATCCAGTTAAGCATTTCAGAATTATTTTACATATTTTCTTTCAATAACTCATCCTTTTTTTCCTGTTCTGTGAACATCTGTGCTCAGTGTCTTCACTAGAGAAATTTAGATTTCCATCTACAGTTGCCAGAAATAAGTTTATTCATATTTCTATAAAAGAGAGAATATATAGTCTTTTTTTTAATATATGTTCTCCTTTCCTGAACTCAAATTGCTTACACCTCTGAAACAGATATACAAAATGCCTCAAAAAATATGAGGTAAAGAATATAGCAAAAATGCAAGGTGTGAATGAGATGATATGAAAATGGCTTTTTAATATCACACTGCTTTTAGCACTATGAACAGCCTAAATAAATCTATTCAGAAATCTGAGAGAAATTCCAAAATTCAGATTTAATTTTACTTATAAGTTCTATCAAACCACACTGAATCTGAAAATACTAAAAGGCTGTAATTGTCCTTATTCAAACTAGAAAAACAAATCTATTTACGGGGTGGGTTTTTTGGTGTGGGTTTTTTTTTTTTTTTTTTTTTTTTGAAGTTCATATAATTTTTCTTTTAAGTGAAAACACTCTAAAAACACCTGTGCAATTTAAAGTCAGCTTTAAGCAAAAACCAACATTTGGAAAAATGACTTGTACTGAAGAAAACTGTGCCCAGGGAATAGGCACAGCCCATTTTAATGGGCTAGTGGATTTCCTGCATCCGTTCTAATGCAAATCTTTTTGGTCACCTAAGGCTTTTATGGTGGGTAAACAACCTAACGTGTCAGCCTTCTGCACTGAAGATCACAATTTCTGATCTCAGCACTGTCTTCATTGCTGCAAGCAAAASAGTCGTACTGATGTTGCAACTTCCAGGCTACTCTCTCCAGATAATGAATGGGTTGGGTTATTGGCCTCTAGCATGGACAAAAATATGACAATCAGCCTCTTCATGATATAAAAGTCTTCAGTGAAGACTGTGCCAGACAACTTGCTGAATATTAGAGAGTTCAAATATGTTTAAAATCAAAAAGCCTGTAGAACAATTCCTTTTTCTTCTATAGAACTGASAAAGACATAGTCAATTTAGTAAGTGTTTTAAAACAGTATTTCCACCATATCAACTTATACCTTCAGGACCTCTTCTGCAAAACATAGCTTTAACACGCAAATGTTTTAGGTACATTTCCAACAAGTGTAACGGAGGGACTAATCTTTCTTACATGTGCATTGCTGATTATTATCGTCTGGACAGTAAATGAATGTAACAGAGCTTAAGCCCCGGGTACTTTAAAAAAAAAATAAGTCATAGTCATAGTCTCATTTACCTGCAGTTAGACAAATTCAAAGTCACAAGCAAAATCAGAAGACAGCAGATATGAGAAAGCATACCCAATTTCAGGTTTTATCAGCTAAACCAAGATTCTCTTCTAGTGGATGTTCTGAAACATCCATCGACCCTTTAAGCACTTGATACCAAATTGGAGACATTTTCTTTTCACAACATTCTGAAAACTTTAAACAACTCGTATTTTTTTCTTTGAAAGATTAAAATACTAACAGCACATCCACTATAAGGCGAATTCACAAAAGAAAAAAAAGTAACAGGAGAAAACAGCAGACTAGGACAAACATCTTAAGCTATTTGTGAATATTCTTGTAACAACTACAAATCATAGAGCCCTCTTCAGCAAACAAACAAAAAAAGCACATCAGCTGTTGACTGAACATAGGGCCTGATTTTCAAAGCTGCTAAGCACCCATAACCGAAGTCAGTGGAAGTTGTAGGTGCTCAGCAGCTCTAAAATTAGGCCCAAACTGTATAGGAGTCTAGCAGTAGTGGCATTTAGGGAAGGTTTTTTCTTGCAGAAATGAGAAGTCTCGAAGTAATCTATCAAAGTAGTGCTGCTGCGTTCGTGAGTCCTAAAGCTACCTAGCTCTCATCTATGGGGAAAAACTTAATTCGCAGGGCTCACAGGGCCTGCATTTGTCAAGAGCAGGACGTCAGTGCTATCACTATCAGGCGAATCAGCGAGGCGCCCAGCGGCAGAGCCGGAGACGCCTCTCTCCCCTACGAGGCTGACATCACAGCTCAAGCGGCCTCGGCGAGGGGGACCGGCCCGCGCCCGCCGCCCCGCGCGCCCCCCGCCACTGCCCCGGGTCTGCCGCTTCGGCCTCGCCGCCTCGGAAACACGAGACTCTCGTTTCACAAAATACTTCTAAACCTGCCTGATCAAAAAACAAGATACTGTAAGCTAGCCACTCAGGAAGGGATGAGTTTCACATATAATCTACAAATTCACTTAAACGTTTCTGGCATTTTTAATTACTTTAGTAATCTTCATCCTCAGTGAATTAAAGGGGGGGGATGCATTAAAAAAAAAATAGTTGCCTCTGATTTAAAGAAGTAACAGTTTAGTTAACTAAGTCATTTTTTAAACATACACAAACACATACAAACACACGCACACAATCTTGGAATATTCTGAAGTATTTAGTGATGATCTATTCAACAATCAGAAACACAACAGCAATACACATTTCCCTTCCACAGTAGCTGCAATTATACAACCCAAACACCATGAATTACAAATTGTTAACCTATTTTCTTTCAAAATATCACTACAGGTACACAGACACTGTACAAAAGCCTCACCTTGTGTAAGAACTGTGAGGGAAAAAGTTATGAAAGCAGACAGAAAACCTAAAATCCCTGAGGCTACAAAAAAAATCCCACTATTGAGAAATAACCCAAGAGACCACATAGGGAATGTACAGCTTTCAGAAGCACTTCTCATCTTATTTGCACTTAACCTATTGATGTACTTATGCAGGTCACTTACTTTTCGGATATGTTTGAACCCTTTATAATCATGCAGATCGCCGCGGTTTTCACTTGGGCTTTTGTTTTTTTTGGTTTTGTTTGTTTTTTGCAGACAAGTTTCATTTAAAAAAGATCCAATTATGCAAATCTGCTCCCGGATAGGTAGTGAATATTCAATATGACGGTGATACTGTAATAGTTCAATGCAACGCACTGTACTGGACAGATTTATGAGGCAACGTCACTACTACGCTCTGGTCCTCGCTGAAGCATCTTGAAGTTAATTAAAGCTGCAATGTCCACTTTTCCAGCCACCCTCCTCATGCAGGTTTACTATTTCAACATCAAACCAGCAAGGGGGCCTCCCCCCTCTCTGTACATTTAAGCAGCCTTCCACAGTCAATGAACAATGAACAAAGATTTGAGTGATAGGAGGGGGGGGAAATCTCCACAGGAATAATCAAATCCGGTTTAAACAAGTAAAAATATAGTTTCTAATATTAAACTAGAAAAGAAAACATTCTTTTCCAAGCGAACGTGCAAAGGCGCTTAGCCAGCCCCATCAAAAAGGGTCTAAAAGCAGCCAGTCCTTTTTATTTTGAGCGGTGAATGAGCCCAAACAAGGCTTCTAAACTTAATTATGACACTTAAAATAGTCTTTTTCCACATAAGCAGGGAGGCTCGCCACTGCTATCTGTATCAACCGGTCAAATCAGCTCAGCAAACACGGCCCCTGTTGGATTTATTTTAAACTGCACG
>NW_028186150.1:2787933-2789947 GCF_003343005.1 Rhea americana
CCCCGGAGCCGCCCCGGCGCCCCTGCCCGCGCGCCCCCGAGCGCGGCGCGGCGCGGCGCGCACGCCCCGCGGACAGGGCGCCCAGCGCCGCGGCGGCGACCGCAGCCAGGGACGCCAGCAACTAACTTTTCCGATGGAGCCCGTGCAGCCGGCACCGCGGTCCCCCTGCACGAACTAAGTACCCTGGCAAAAAAGCATAAATCTTCGCGACCTTTTATTTTCTGTTTAAAGTTCACAGGCGTCACTATTTCTTTCAACCTTTCTCCCCAACACACACACGCGCGCRCGCACACACACACACATATATATATTAATTATTTGCAAAACTGCAACAGATGGGCGCATTAAAATCTGGATTCTTTCCTACACATCATCAAAGACCCGCTCTCCTTCCTTGCTCCCCCCACGGCCGTCTCGCCGCCGGCGCGGTGCCCCCGCCTCCGCAGCGCTCCATCCCCGTGCCGCCGCCACCGCGCAGCGGAGCCAGGCCGCTGCTCCGCGCCCCCGCGGCCCTCCGCGCCCGCGCACGGCCCGCCTCCGGGAAGGGGATGCTCCTCCGCCCCAGGGAATTGCCATTTAAGTTTCCTCTTTAACCTGTTACTTTCTGCGGGCGCTGACAAAAAGCGCGGCCGCGGGCTGGCAGGTGCCTCCCCGCTCCCCGCGGCGCCGCCGGGCGCGCTCCGCTCCCCCCGAAAGGGCCGAGACCTGGCCTGACATTTAGTGCCTACTTGAATGTCACAACGCTCCTCGCAGCATTATGCACGGCTCCTATTCATAAGAGGTCGATTAGAGCACAAAATGGCAGGTCTCTTAGGCACTTGAATCTCACAAGTTTGACACATGGTATGCATCAGCTAACTTTGATTAAAAAAGGGGGTGGGAGGGGGGAGTTTACAAATTACACCACGATTACCCGGGATCCTGGTGGGAGGGGGCCCCCGCGTTTAAAGTCACTTCAGCAAAGTTTACTCCGCAGCAGCCCCTTAAAACAAAAAGTTTCTGGGCAAGTTAAGGGCAGGGTCCGCGCGGGCCGGGGACGGCGAGCCGCCCGCCGGGGCCGGCGTCGCGGCCGCCGCCGGCTCTCGCCGCCCCTCGCCTCGCCTCGCCTCGCCCGCCCGCTCCTTTTTTTAAAGTAACGGTTTTAAAAGAAACGAGAGAGAAAGAGAAAAAACGTAGGGTTTTCTTCAGGCTAAGTTCTATAGCGCCATTCAATGGCTTCTCCGCTCCTTTCATTATTTTCTGCTTTTCCCCTGACAGCCCTGCTTGCAAACGTCACTGCTATGGATATTTAATTATACTGTATTTTTTTAATCACGGTGGAAAACGCAGGCCCCATTGCGATGATTAAAAAGAAATAAATAAAAAAAAAATACTCCGGACTGACTTTGGAGCCTCTTTGATGGCTCACGGGAGCCTCCCGGATCCTCAAAAACCCCCTTTTTACCTTTGTCTTTCTTACCTTAAAATTTAAAGCAAAGCGTAGAAGAAACTCCCGCACGTAAACGGAGCGTTGTAAAAGATTGTGTTCAATGAATAATGAAGCATGTCCACATGATTGACTTGATCATTTTCTTGTGCGGAGGGGGAAAAGTGCGGCGCGGGGCTGCCGCGGCCGCCCGCTCCGGGTAGCCCTCCCAACTGCTTCCAGCACATCCCGAGCAAAGAGCGCTTTATTTTAATCTGTCTCTTTTCAGAATAACCCCCTTCATTGATACTGATCACCCAACATCACAAGACATCCCCATCTCTCAGCGTGGACTCCCCCTATCTGGTAGGTGAAATGCATTGTACCATTAAAAAAGCACTCCATTGTCGTCTTGGCATAATTCACAGCAACTAGATAGGTCTTGCGGCATTTAGCTTTGATGAGCCAAAAGCTGAACCCTTGATATAATAATCTACAAAGAATGGTCTGTGATCGTCCATTTTTTCTCCCTGTCTAGCAACTAAGAAACCATTTAACACGGCGCGGCTTGGTCGTGACCTTGAGCCCGTGTAAACACCCCGAGGAGCC
>NW_028186150.1:2790086-2796266 GCF_003343005.1 Rhea americana
AAGTCTGCTTCTCCTAAAAAAAACTCCCGGGTAAACCTGGGTGGACAGGGGGACCGGAGCATCAGTCACCGCTCCGGCGTTTAAGAGAAGTAATCAGCGATAAAGTGACGTTGATCTGCACTGTAACCTTGTGGCGTATTTAATGTAAATAAGCCAGTTATGTTGCCAATCGCATGCATACAAACACATAAAGGTCCTCAGCGTTGCATTTTGATTCTTTCCATTAGAGCCGACTTTATTTACATACACTATTTAGGGGATCATGATAATTCTAAAACAATACTAGTGCCAAATGATTATGAAAATATGATTTTAATTAATCACGTAGTAGGCAAGGAAATTAGCATACGGTAATTAAACTTAGAGAAAAACGTCATGGAGGTTCTCTGCCTTATGGGTTCGGAATAATCATTAAACGATGGGTTTTCAGGACTTAATTATCAAACAAATAACTTTTTTAAAGCAACTTTACAAGGTTTATCCGCAGGGCAACGATTTAGTAAATAATATATAACCAAGCAAACAAGGTGCAAATGTGACTGGTGAAATAGGTTGTGTTTCTACAAAGCGGGTGGGGGGGGGGAAGCTGAATAATGCAATTATGGATTCTGTGTCCCATAGTTGACAAAAGCATGGTGCCTCAATAGACTCTTTGTTATGGGATTATATAATGATTGTGGTGTAATTATGGGAAAAAAGATTTAGTAATAATAAAAAGTATCAAAATACACCAATGAGCAGCTTGTTTTAAAGAAAAGGCTTGCATGTGACATTAGGGGCATGTTAATAACAAAAAGCCAGGATCCGAAAGGCTTGACAAATAAAAAAGACTGTGATGCGCATGATTAAGAAGCGATGGAGACAGATTGATTATTCAAAATGCCGAGCCACAGGGACACTTAAAACATTGATTCAGGTAAGACTAGTTTCATCTTGACTGAAATGAGTTCCCTGAAGATGACTGGCATACATTTTAAATCAGTTTACTACATAAAAAGCATAACATCACAAGCTGAAACCTTCTAGTTAAAATAGGAGTCCAAAGGAAAAAAAAAGTTTATGTTTGTGGCAATTCCCAAAGAGACTATGGAATTGCAGAGGAAGGGGTATAGATTAATTAGTTCTTCCTAAACAGTGGACTTAAATGTACCCATCTTCTATAATCCCTAGCCTCTATTTCTGGATTCTGTGGTCCAATCCCACTTCTGCAGGTTTGGGGAATGGCTTGAATAACCCTATAAGTACCATATGACTCTTTATGTGGAACTGCAGTAAATTAACTTTCTATAATAACTGAAAAAATAGCTAAATTTTTCCAATTGATTTTTAAGTGAAGTTTATAAATAGTTGTTCAGAGTGATTCAATGTTAAAAAAAAAATTCCCATGCCTATGCTAAAAAGTTTAGGAATTCACTCTGCATTTTCCAATTTGATGTGTCTGAAATTCTCTTTGAACAAATTCCAAAATACAAGTTTTTTCTATAGAAATTAGCATAGCAATCACATCAATAATATCACTATCTCTATGGGAATGATAACTGGAGCAGTGGGGGTGTTCTTTATTTCAATTCTTCGTGGATCAACTGATTATATTCTGTCTTCTTTTGAACTTGTTATTGTAAGTCAAGTGATTCTTTATAAGTGACAGCCCTGACAAAGAGACGAGGATGGGAAAGCAGGTCGAAAGGAAGTCGCCATATGGACTTTAAAAAAGGCACTTTTTAAACAAGATAATGGGGAAATGGATGTTGCCTTTTAACCCTGTCAAGGCTGAACATTATTAGCAGTCTCATAAAAAAACACACTTTTTTAATATCAGATTTCACTTCATGATTTTCATGACCTAGAAAACTTCATGATTCAAACTATATAGGAGGCAGTGSCATTTCAGAGGCAGGGGCCAAATCCGGCACCTGAAATCACTGACAGCCAGGAGATTTGAGAGCACCACACAAAGAGTTACTTAAGAATGAGAGCTCAGGAAAACCCCACAGTTCTTTTTCCAGGGGCAAAGATAAGAATATTGGCTAGAGATAGGTGAAACAGCAACTGACAAGAAAGGAACTTTAGACATTTCACTAGGATTTCCTGTTCCTCTAATGTAAGGGCATGATGCTCATCCAATTACTGCAAAAACAGAGTGAAGAATGAAGAACGAACATGAAGGCTGATCCGCACAATTATTAAAGTATTTCTCCATCCCTTTCTGTTTTGGAGGAAGAAGTTCCCTCTGGAAGTTTGCAAGTAGACAGAGAATAAGAACCATCTCCCAGGAAGCAAATGTCTGAGAGTGAGTTCTAGTCCTCACTACACTGATGGCAGAGCTAGCCCACCACTGCTGAGCGTCCAATCAGTTTTGTTTTGGGTCCTCCCCCCTTCCTAGTCAGCAGGTGATCATCCAACTCAGATCTAGAGGATGAAAATATTAATGAAGACTTCTTAAAATCTGGAAGAGCAAACTACTATAGGCAGGCAATGGTGAGGACACCATTAACGTGACTGGTCAGACTTCTTTTCCCCCTGGGCCTCAGAGATATTCAGGCCGGA
This sequence comes from Rhea americana, assembly GCF_003343005.1. Classification (NCBI taxonomy): domain Eukaryota; kingdom Metazoa; phylum Chordata; class Aves; order Rheiformes; family Rheidae; genus Rhea; species Rhea americana. Next base: position 2,792,634 of record NW_028186150.1, read on the forward strand.
ATGGCCAACCTTTCTCTCAAGGTGGAACCTGAAGAGATAACACAGCTCTGCGAGCTGAGGACATCCTGAAGACAGAAGCTCCAGAGATTTTACTGGCTCCAAGACTGTCTTAAGCGGCTCATGAATGCATACAGACTGGATAGGATTCAAATCTGAAACATGAGCTTAAGGAGACTGTTACATCTTTGCTCAGAATTCATAATACTCCCAAACACCATCAGCACTTCTGTAGTGCTCTTCAACATTCCTTCCTGCTCCTCCTTGTCTGTGCTGCTCCTATCTCCTCCTTTTCCATCCAAAGAAAGCTCTCTTCAAAGCCCCTGTGCCCTCTCAACTGTGGAGCCTCCACTGTTCCCAGCTGCTTCTCCAGCCTCTTTTGTTGCTAATATCTCCTCTATGAGTAGGCAGGAATATACTGCTGTCTTAGGGCACCCTCCAAAGGACTGGAGGCTATCAGCTACAGACTTCCCAAATCTCAGAAAGTGGGATGAGAGGAAATGAGAGTTCCTTGGCCAGGCGACATCACCATTTCCTTTGTGAAAYGAGAGACTTTCAGAAACTCTATTTCAGACAGACATAAGCAAGAGAGAAACATTGCCAAGCMAAACTTCACAAGATAGATGAATCCAATGAAAAACCTAAGTGGGAAGAGTGGTTTGGGTTTTGTTTGTTTGTTTGTTTGTTTTTTACAGGAAAGTAGTAAAATACAAGTGGTTCTACAGTAATTTACATGAATTTACACGGGGAGAGACAAGTTTGCTCTATATATTTAAATATTTATAAAATGTTTGCTTTATGAGGAAGGACTGAGGGATAATCCTGCCTTTGTTCTTTTAAAAGTGTGATCAGCATTTCCTTCCTAAAGAGAGGTGATAAGCAACTGGGCATTCTTTTAACAAAAGCTGCAGAAGCCCATTTTAAGCTTAATGCCTTTAGGAGGTCTCTTTTCCATGGAAAAGCAGAGCATTAGGTCTTCAATATTGATAAGGAAAAGCACATAAAAGGAAACATCTAATAGCAGGGACTTTAAATAAGGAATTTCAGAAAACTTAATGTTTCAGCAAACTCTGGAACAGGTGGTACAATCTACATAGAAGTCTGAGCCAGTGAAAACACAAGTCATCCAGCAAGAAAGTCGCTAAAGCATGGTTCAAGAAGACATAAATAAAACACTTTCAGAGTAAAAAGGGAAATCCTCTCCAAAATTCCTGTTACAAACAAGGTAGTTTTCTAGGCAGAATCACAGCAAACACAAGAAGGTTTTCCCACTCATACAGATTATGCAAGAATACTTCCTGGAAGGAGGACTCCGAAATCCTAGCTTTCAAAGCAGACTAGAAGCAGATTCCATTTGAGAAGATGCTATATCTATTTCACAGGGGCTGCGTCCAAAATTAGTATCTCTAAATAGGTTTGATCAAAGATTGTACACAACATTATCATGGGGATTCAGAGCTAGAGATGACCAGAATTTGTAAAAAGAAAAAAAAATAGGTTTTGTCACTATTGTTTTTAGGAGATGAATCTATGTCCTCAACTACAACAGTCAACAACTATTGTTGAGTCTGACATCATAAATTAATTACATGGGTCAACTAAAAGCATATACTGAGGCCCAGAGCATATGTTGCAAACAATTCATCAAAACACTGCCAAGAGAGGATCCATAAAAAAATACAAAATGGGCAACAGGAAAGCGTGGAAATAGTATCTAAAGCACAACCAGCATGGAGGCATAGATCCCTCTCATAGCACTGACAGTGCTAATCCTGTTCCTTTTCAAAAAGAAAAAAAAAAAGAAAAAAAGAAAACATGAAATGAAGGGAAAAGGTCTATCAAAGTATTACTGAGATGGACAGACTGGTACRTGCCTTTAGAGCTTTCTAAGCACAAATATAGATCCTTGGTAGCTCTACAGAACCTAGGAAGCTAATTAACATAAGGAGAAAAAGAGTCTTTTTCCCTTCCAAAAATGAAAAAAAAATGCATTAAATAGTGAACAATCTTATTAATAGACCCATAGATATTGGGGAAATCTAGCAAATTCTGCTTCCAGAATAAAGACACAGCTTTTATAACCCCACACAGGAGCTACATCTCCCATTCAGTGGAACAGGGGTTCAGAAATCCTCTGAAAGGCCAAGCATGAAAGGTGTAGTAAGTCTCAGCATGAGCGCAACATAGACTATCAGGAAACAACYATTGTTCCTGAAGTTAAGCTTTATRTTTTAAACTTCTGTGGGCATCRTGGCATGGGTCTGCTTCCCCAGATGTAATCAGCAGGAGTTACAATTGACCAAGAGAAGAAAGTACCGGCAAAATAAGCAAAGTAACAGTTGAACTTCACCTTTAAAGTGCACTAGCAGTGACCTCTCAGAGCAACTTCACAAATAATCTGTTCTCAGGATACCAAATCTCTTCAGGATCTAGTTCAAACAATTTCTGTTTAATCTCATTGCTGCTGTAAGACCTAGGAGTAGTTTTGAGGGTAAGAATTTCTTCTTACGCAGATAATTAACTACTATACCACTTTTTACCTTTCTTCTGCTTAAACTTCTCCCCTTTCTTTCCATCCTGGTCGCACATTTCATGGCAAGGSCACTTTCATGCATAACGACTACAATCTCACGGTTCTCCCCAACACTCGGGCCACTCTTCCCTCACCAAATGCACAGTGTCAGTGAATACCACTATTCACGGCTTGTTGCTTGGACTCCTGCGTTCCACTCTGCTGTTTCCCTGCTAGTTGCACGCACACCTTCCCCATGGCGYGCTGCCCTCCTTTCCGCCTCTCCAGAAGCCGCCCGACGCGGCTCCGGAGTCCTGCCCTCGCTGCCTTTCCGGCCCCACGCCGCACTCCTGCCTCGCAGCGGGGACCAGGCTTCCTGCTCCATCCACAACGGCCCCTGCCCTCGCCACGTTCACATACACGCGTAYATATCACGTTCCTGTAACCTTTGTGCCGCCAGAAGACTTGCTGATTAATGCCTAAAGCCAACTGTTAAACACTAATTTTAAGAAATTSCTTAAAATTTCTGTATCTTACCTCTTAAACTATAATTTCATAATAAACTATAGTTCCATAACTTAAGTCCTATATTACAATAATTAGACCCATTAAACCACTGCTACTTTTATCATTGGCCTTTGCTTTAACCTAGCTTGTTTCTCTTTAACTGGTAAGCTCTCCAAGCACAGACATAGCTTTTTTTTCACTTTGGAAAAACAACTAGCAGTCAGTGGGTGCTGCTAGGAATGGATACTGCAATGTATTCTTAGTGCATTAAGCTATGGTAGTCCCTCATCTGCAGCTGCTTCAGTAGATGCCAGCGTCYGGACAGAAATACCTTGTCTTCGACGGTTGCATGACTCAGGCACAAGGAGACCCAGGATATTTTTGGTCGGTCATACAGATGCGCAAGCCACCTACAGGAGGTTTCCCAAGCAACCTGGCACGCAGAGGAAGCGCTTCCCCAGGCGCCTGATGCCATGGACCAGGGCGCCACGCACCTGATAGGATTGGCCCCCGCCCACCTCAGAAAATGGCTCCTCCCACCCCCTCCTCACCTGAGAAAATGGCTCCTCCCACCCCCCTCACCTCAGAAAATGGCTCCTCCCACCCCTCCCTCACCT
>NW_028186150.1:2796537-2814037 GCF_003343005.1 Rhea americana
CACCTCAGAAAATGGCCGCTCTGCTCCTCTCTTCAGCTGCTGCCTCCTGGCCCTGCTGGCCTCCCCCAGCCCCGGGCTAGTGGCCGTGTCCCCTGCTGGCCCATGTCCCAAGAAACATGGCCCTGGGAGTTCTTCCTTAACTGCCGCTGCAAGGCGCGTTCCAAAGGCCACAATTTAAGCCAGCGCACTGCTCTCTCACCCCTGCAAACCTTGGTTGCCCAGCTCAGGCGATAGYGGCCACGCACACCTCCGGCAGGCCCACTCCCCGGGAGGGGAACAGCGGCCGGAGGGAGAAGTCAGTGGCCACCGTGTGCAGGGAAGGAGCCAAACCAAGCGAGAGGGTAGCTCACGAATATTTGGAGAAGAGCTGGAAGGGAAAATTCACGTTGTTTGCTTGCCTCCAAGAGACCTGTTTTTAACAATTCCAAATACTATTCCAAATACAAAATAGTTAAAAAAAAAAAAAAAAAATAGTAACTCCTAAACAGCTTAAACAAGCAATGCCCAGCAAAGGGCTGCGCTAGCCAAGATACGTATTTGAGAAACGCACATCAGGACAGAGCGACACCAGCGCAGAGCTGAACATCTGAAAACTGATGAAGTGGAGAGCTCTCTGTGTAATGCAAAGCACCTGAATGATGTGCGTACACACAAAGATTTGTTCAGCTCTGCTCGTATCCAGCCCTCTTGGACAGTTGGATTTGATTTGCCATTTTCCTGCCAAAWTATTGTTGCTATACCTCAGCACCTGGCCTTTCTTCAAAGGGAACACGTATGACTCTCCTGTCCTCACCTTAACCAGTCCAGAATATGAGTTCAGGAGAGGTTAAAGGGACTTTATTTTAAAATAACAAACATGTTTCTAATAATTTAAAAGCCTCAAAAATAAAGCCTTGTTCTTTCTTTGAAAATTYCCTCTGCTTCCATAATTTTGTTCATAGATAGCTGTTTCCCCACCTATTTCTAGCTGAGCTGAAAATGAGAACTGCTAGAATTGACATATTTGTTTGGAGTAAGAGGGTCACACAACATGAAGCCAATTAGCTCAGTCTGCACAGCCAGCAGAGGGAGGCAAAGAGTATAAATACTTACGCTTACATCATTTTAAGGATTTCTTAATGAAATGCAAAACTGGTTTCCTAAAAGATAACACTTGAATTGTTTAAGATAGTCACTTCCACTGAGGTTTTACAATAGCAAAGGTGGTGTCAGATCATCATTATGGCTTTTACCTTTACCTTCCCCCCCATCTYTGTTAAGTTTAAAAGGTTTTAAGGTTTTTCATGCTTATTTGTGATTTTCTCACCTAACCAAAAGTCTTTCCCACCTACTCACTAATTTTACTTCAGAAACTTAGACCTTGTTTCTCTCTAAAGAATCTATGGATAATCACATGAATCTGAAGGTACAAACAACAGGTGCAACAGGTACAACTCAGAAGCTACTTGGAAGTAATACTAAAGCATAGGGGTTTTCTTCAGGTTGGTGAAAACCTGCTATATTTATAGACAAAAAAAGATTAGAAGAGACTGCTGTCTCTACTGAGGATTCACTACCCCTCGTTCTGTAGCCCAAGGAGGACAAAAGTGTAAACGGGACTAAAATGTCAAAAGTAAAAATTAAATAGTGGGAGAGCATTGGCAAGTGAAAGGGATGAAAGCCAAAACTTCCGGTATTCTTACACACCTCCCATTACCAGTAACAAAAAAAAAAAAAAAAAAAAAAAAAAAAAAAAAAAAAAAAAAAAAAAAAAACAACAAAAAAAAAAAGGCAAAAGAAGGCTCCAAATTTGCAAACTTATTAGGAATCGTATGACAGTCCCTAGAGAATTCAAACTTGTGCAAGTTCAGGGCTCTTCTCTCCTCATTCCATTTCATCTTTAAGTTGGATTTAAGCCTTAACTGATGCTATTTAGAAGTGTCATTTTAAGATACAAATTACAAACTGGAAGAACCCAGAAGGGTCACAAAGCATGAACATGTATAGCCATGTTGTTTTACACCTCTTTAGCCAGGGCTTGCCACTCTGAAACCTTACAGATATGCTAGCAGCTGCAGAGGTGGGCACTTGCCAGAGTTGTGCCAAGCAAGCACTGCCTATTGCACTGCCTTTCCCCTCCTAACAAGCGGGGAATGGCAAAGAAAAGAGATTTCAACTCGGAAAGAGTGGGAGCCATGGTATAGGCTAACCCACCATTCCTATATGTGGAGTTTGCATGGGTCTTCTAAGCCCACATGGCYAAACTACATTTGTAAAAATGCACCGCTTTTCTGCTTCCAAAGTAATTTAAGCTAGAAACAAATCCTTGAAAGCAGAAAGATGCTCCAAGAAAAATCAACAAACTAAAAGACTAGTGCAAATTGCACAGAGATATGAATAGATCTTCTTGTGTCTTCAGACATTAAAATATCCCTAACAGTGAGTGCTTCCAAGCTCACAGTCCTTTCTGAAAGTGCTACACCCTCTTCTCTCTATACCTTGTGCTTAGACTGATGGGAGTAGTTGCACAGCATTGAAGCACGTCTTTTTGTACAAATGAGCTTGTGTTACTTCTGCAATCTGGGTTCTGCAAGCATCGCACTGCTGTAATTCCCTTCCAGAATACAGCCCACTGGGCAAAATTTCAGTTAAACTAGTGAAAATCTTGAATAAACCTTTGGAAGCTAAAACTAATCACCACTTTAGAAATCCAAAGGTGATGAGCTTATCTGGTTAATAATAAGCTTTTCAAGAAAAAGTTATCAATCTGTATTTAACCAATAGACAGGAACTGGTCCAAAAAGAGTCTTTCCAATCCATCAGGTAATGAATGCCTATTAAAAAACTATAAATAAGCATTCACCCGAGAGCTTGGAATGGCACTTTGAGAGCTTTTCTGGTCACTCAGGTAAATAATGAGTTTTATATAACCTTTCAGCAAAGATTTTTTGTAAATGAGGAGACGAAATGCAGAAAAGCTTCTGATTAATGTTAAAGTTGGGGTGCAAGCCAACACACAATGGAGAATTCTAAGTTAAAGCTGGTATTGTTTTTCACATGCATTGTTTCCCCTACAAGCTAAAAATTAAAGATTGTGTTGTCTTTACTCTGACTTGTTTCTGATGGTTTCAAATTAAGATTTTATTTATACATGGCATTTACGCTGATGAGCATTTTATATATTATCTACTCACATGGCAGACACTGAAGTCAATAAGAACTGTAAAAAAGGGCAGAGTGTAGGTCCCTAACTAATGTGCAGTCACCAGTGAAAATGACTACACTGGTCTCTCATTACAATCCCCATCAAATCTGTAAGCACTGTACTTGCTCAAATCTTGAGAGAAAGAAAAAAAAAGAAAACTAGAAAAAAAACTTGTTGGTATCTCGTCGATATTTACTACTCTGTGATAAAATAACTCTTATCAAATATTTTGAGCTTTCTTGATGACTAAGAAAAAATATACTCATAAAGAGCTCCATCAATTATCTTAGCATCAAATAAGCTGGCAACAAGGATATATGACAAAATTAAATGTAAGCCTTTTCCTGGATAACAGTACAGCCTTCCCTACAGAATTGCTCATCAGCYATCCTCAACACCTAACACCCTAGGATGATAAGAGAAAAATGGTTTTCACACCCTGAAGGTTAACAAACTTCATTTGTTATGGACTCAGAGAATGAAGATTATTTCAGAGAACGAAGATTTCAAGGATGAAAACAGGAAACTTCTCCCACCTATAACCATGGCTGTGTTTCACAGTGGGACAGACAGTTGAAAAGGCTAAAATGCAAACCAAGAGGGAAAAAAAATRTACAGCATTCTTGTTCAATAGACCTGACCCTCACGATTCTAAAGAAATATATCCTTCCGATTGTTCCATATTGTGTAAAAACATTTTTTGCATTTATTAATAATTCAAACATGTTGTTATTTAAAAAAATTATCCACATCATGTGTACATAGTTTCCATATACATATGTCAAACTTTATTTTGTTTTACTGTTATAATCTATGAATGGATTTACCCTTTGTTTCTGTTTTCAAATCTCTGAGGAATGTTTGATTAGGTAGGAGGGTTTGTTTTATGCATTACTTGTTCATCATTGCACAAGTGCACAGGCTAAACAAAGTTGGCATACTTCATACTGATTGGTGGAAACAGCGTAGTTAAACAGTGTAGTTAATACAAGGGAATGAGTAATTTCTCACCACAGCTAATCAGCTACACAATAGCTATGTATCATAGAACGTAGCTATACATCAAAAATGCATTTTAAGGTAGCTTGTAGCATACATGATATCTACTACTATCTGTTGCAATCATTTCATATTAACACACTCCTCCTGTATTTATCTAATAACAAGAATCTTCTGTGGAGCAATCTGTATGCATAACTGGCCAGAATGCTAGAAATAATCAAATAAATGGCCAACACCAGGAATGTTCAAGCTAGTATATAATGGAGGATATGTCCAAGCTGTTTCAATTTGACAATGTCAAGTGAGAAAATCAAGAACAACGAAGACAACGAAATAGCTTCTGCTTCACCGAAGAACTTAAATCCATTTCAAAATTCTATACATCTACACATCTCTCTCTGTACATCTATAACCAAGAAATAACAAGATAAATACACTTTAATATTATTTACCAGATGTCTTCCACATTAAAGCTTTTCCATGCTTTTGTGATGAGCTGTACTTTGCTAAGACTTGTAAGCCTGCAATTCCTGAAGAATGTATCTTTAACAGCTCAGCATCAATACAGTTTCAGAATGCTGTCCCTCTGTTAGAAAACAAAGTTGGGTTCACTAGGAGTTAACATTAACAATTCAAGAGCCTGCAGAAGAAATTAGAAACATTAGTCCTCCATAATAATGATAAAATCAAACTGGCAAATAAATGTATTCTCAAATGTCATAGTAAGAAAATGGATGAATATATGCAACTAAAATGGTCTCTTAACTTTCAAGTGCATGGCCAGGATTCCCAGGAACTTGCTCCGAAATAGAAGAAGCTGAATTAGAAATCTGTCAAGTAATCTCACTACTCCGTATCTCCATATATAATGCAAACTTCATGAAGTCCACAATTTCACCCTACTAGACTAATCCAAAGTCACTGGGATCTACTCCTTTGAATTTGATGAGTTTTGGATCAAGCCTTTTGAAGATAAAGAGTGAGCTGGAAGCAAAATGATGCCATAAATCAGAATGAGTGGTATGGAATTAAGTATTACAAAATATAGCTTTTCATAGTATATTATGCTATAAAAATAAAAAAACCCAGCACAAGTATTGATATTTAAACAGTAAAACATAAAGATACATAAATATTTGTGTTATTAAGGAATTAGCAAAATGGCAGCATTTCACTTTTTTAAAAAAATATAGGCACTATTTTGATATCCGTACTTAAGGAAACGCTTTAGCTCTCATAAAACCAAGTGGATAATTAAAATTAGAATATTAGTTGTACCTTTAACATAGATGAGTAAACTTGGCAAGAAACTTTAACGAGTTAAAGTGAAAAAGCAATGTCTAAATTAACTGAGTAAATTAGCAAGGAGCAATTTATTGTATATACTGACCCCTTTAACTTGTTTTAARTGTCCAGATTTGAACTACATAGATTAGTTTTCATTACATGATACATTCGATTATCAGGATAAAAGAATTCCTCTCAGAATCTGCTTTCTAGGACAGGTTACAGTGCTTACAAATTAATTGTCCCATAATATTTTATAGTAGTGCTTTGAAATCCACAGATTCATTGGAGATTCCTAAGGGAAATTTCAGGTACTGGAATATCTGCAGAAAGTCAACACAGAAGAGACAAACACAATCACCCTGAACTTCACTAAAAAATGCAAACACTTCCACAGAAGGTTTTAGCTTTTGGAATTCACAGGGCTCTAGAAGAGATCGGCTCCTGCAAAGAACATCTCCAAAGTGCCACAATCCAAAGGCGTGTGGAAGTCAACCTGCAGATCCACACAAGTACATTTCAGAGGCACAAACAGATAACAGACAAGCTAGAGGGGCTGAAAATAGTTGCTCTGCTATCATCTGAGAAGAAGCTACATGCTTATGAGAGTCGCTCAGCATATTCCAGAATGACKTTTGGATAAAGCCAGTTATTGCCAAACCTTGACTGAAATAACTGTGACGTAAAAGCTGACATAGATGTATAGCCCATAGGGAGCTGTCTGACTGTATCAGATTTTAATGTATCTTTCAGTTAAATCAAAAATCCAAATGCTAAATCCACCACTCAGGGACATCAAGGGAATTTGTGACATTCCTCAAAGGACTCAGTGTCCATATACTAATGAATGGATAAAACTGATGTAAATATTTAGTTTCTCATTTGTGACAAATATAATATTGATAATATTTTATTTAACTGTTTCACACCACCATATATGTGAAAAATTAATAAACTAGAAATGGCTCAACCAGAAAATACTACAGATATTTGGGTTATGTATATAATTAAGAAGCAGACATTGTAGAAGACCATAATATATGATGATTTAGAAGTTCAGCTCTTTCAGCTCCCACTAAATACTGTCAAGCATCAAGAAGTTCTGAGCCAGAACCAACCGAAAACAAYGGAAATATTTCCATTCATTTTAATAAGCAATGAATCAGATCCATAAAAATGAACCAAACTAGTAATGTGCTGTTGCTCTGAGCTGCTTCTAGGGGGAAAAGAAAAATAAAATAATAAATAAATAAATCTCATTCCTAATCTCATAATCCTAAAAGGTACATAGCAAAAACAAGAGAAGGGGAAGATTTCACATGTTGATAAACTGTTAGTAACTCAATCACAAGTAGTAATAGTGCAGAACCAATAGTCAGTAATAAATAAACCTTGGGAGGTTCAGTATGGATATAGACATGGAAATTCAGTTTGGCTACCTACCAGAAAACGCTTACCCAAGCATCCCCGGGGGCATTTCACCACCATTTGTTGTGGTACCTCCGGAGGAAGAACAGTCCTTGCCCGTCTCGAGCTTGCAGGCAGCAAAAAGGCCTAAATACAGAAGCTCTCATTGCAGTCAGTAGAGTTAACCATCTGAGAAGACATTAATTGTTGCTATGTGCCTTAACCACAACCAGAGTTTAACTACAACCCCACGGCAATGCCACTCCCTCCTGGAGGCTCCATCCCTTTCTTCTGCACGCGTACACCATCCCCAGCCCTTCTCCCTTGCCCGAGGAGGGCGGCACAGCGGTATAGTACCCGCTCACCTCAGAATTATCCACACAGATTGCCCAGACAGTGTATTCCTTAATAGACCAACACCAAAGCATCAATAAATACAGTGGAATTAGATATAGAGCAGGGGCGTGTCGGTTTCATAATATGAATAACTAACTTTCAAAATGAGAAAGAACTAAAGCCCATTTTYCTATTCTGCTTTATGACACCTACAATATCTTGGCCCAACAAATTAAGATTGACATTTTAAAATTACTAAGAAGGCTATTTCTCCTGTCAGTGCAGGCCTAGGGCATCCATCATTGTTGGTGAGAACTGAGCGCACACTCTGAGGGGAGGAGAGACCCTTAAAGATTTGAACATAAAACTCTTCTACAGATAATCTAAGGAAATATGAGGAACCATATCCCATTGAATTCACAGCCATCATTTTAAAGCCACAAATCAAGTGTATTTGCTATTTGCATCTACACTAAGTTATAATAATAGGTCATAAGGAGAAAAGAAAAAGCATAAGAGGAAAAAGATGCTGCTCTTCCAAACTTAGTGTATCATCACAAATCTGTTAACTYTATGTAAGAGGCAACCTAAGGGTATCAAGTTTAAAAAGCACAGAATCAATAAAAAGTCATTAAAAATCAATGTATGAACTGGTTTGCATGCCCTCAGCCTTCACTCCTAGGCACTAATGCTCTAATAATTCTAAATTGATATGCACAGAATATGCCAATTTAAATTTATTGGAGTACTTCAAATTTTTAAGTGCTTAACTTTGGAGAAGATTAGCTTTATGGGGCCAAAGCAGTGTAGAATGATCAGAAATGTTTAGAATGCCTTACATTTTCAGTAATTTGAAAGAGATTAAAGGACTAGCCTTACAAAATTAAGAATGATTTAAAAATCATTGCATCACTTCAAACTGCTAGAAATGCTTGAGTCACAAATAATATTGGTATATAGTACACATGCAACGAAAGGGGTCTATTCTTGCATCAATGCCCAAATAAAATCTCCAACAGCATGGAGATTATTTTTTTATCCAGCATAGCTGTGCATGTATACCAAAGAGAAAAACAGGCCCCTGAATGTGCAGAAAACATGCAATGATTTCAAGTGCCAGACAGAAATCATTATTACCGAGAATCCCCAAAGTCTTTCCAGTTTAACTAATGTCAAAATGTGACACAACTTGAAATCCACACTAGTAACAAATTCTAGTTCATAATTTTTATTTGTTAGACAATGAAACATTTTTCAAAAGACTCCCATCCGAGTATATAGAAATCCAGACTGAAGGCCAAGTTACGGACCCATACACAAAGCAGCCAAGAGCTGCAAACTCGGGCACTATGGGGAAAATCCTAATGCCTTGGAAACTTGACCTGCTGCTCAAGCTCCTGCTCATTTCAGGATTTTCTCCTATGAGTTTAGAAATCTATGTTTTTCTGAGGTATCTGCTGCCTCCCAAAGCCTCGTTCTGGAAGGTCCTCCAAGCACAGCACCTCCTCCTCTTCTTAGAAGTAATTGCACAGCTACACTGACTCTCCCCTCCCCCCCCCTTATTTACTCCTGGAAAATATACCTAGAGAGGAAAAATTTTGAAGTGACATTAATAGCTCATTACAGCCAAGATAAAAGCTAGGAGAAACTAAGACATTAAAAAGGGTTAAGCTAAAAGAATAAATTGTTATTAAGCCTATTAACAGTTTTAAGATACCATTGTTTGTTTATGGCACGATGGAGCTTAGCTTTTTATACGTGTTTCATTTGTACATTTTACTTATTCTGTTGCTACTTAACAATGCCATGAATCTCTGATTTAAACCCCCTCAGTAACGTACTGATAATTTAATCCAAATCTACTAACCTTACTTTTAAAATAACGTCGCAACAAAACAGAGGTTAACACTTCCTAACTACAAACTGCAAGCATAAAGGCTAAAATTTTACGAGGGCCTTCAAAAATAATATCCATTTTATTAAGCATAACATTTACAGAATTAATCTCATGTCTTCATACCATATTCGCATGGAAGATGGGAGGCACTTTAAAAATGCCTCCATTTTCTTACCTGTCTAAGCGGGCGGAGGCCGCCGCGCGCCGGAGCCCCTCCGGGCAGCCGCCCGCGGACGCCTCCCCAGAAGTCGGGTCCTGAGCCTCAGAGAGCGTGCTCGCGCGGCCGAGCCGTGATAGAGCCGTCTTCCTGYGCTACAACAATTCTGGCAGGAGCAAACAACCAACGTTTTATGGGTTTTAGTTTATAATTTAACTTTTTTCATAACACCATTACTCACTGCTGCTCCTCTGCGATTCTTTTCCTACACATTAGCTTGCACTTCACAGATCTTAGCTGAGAAAGTAAGGGGGGGGGGAGGAAAACAAACTTTTATCCAGTGAGACACTTTATCAAGAAAATTCTACAAGAAATTGGTTGTTACCTGCAGATAACAACTGGTTTGTTAGTTAATGGCTAGAGGCATAGCCAAGGCCAGTTAATGCTCCAGCTGTCCAGTCATTAACTGCAGTAAAGACTGATTTTGAGGAGGTTATTGCCGTGATAAAATATCCTCAAAAGATTATAACAGCAATAGTGTACAGGAAAAAAAGTATTAGTGGCTATAGTGTGACTGAATGGCTGCATTTGAAAAATTGGTCATTCCCTGGCGGTTCATAACCGATTTTCCACCAGTCAAAAAGCAAGTTGTGCTCTGTTAGGTTTATTGTACAAGGCAATAAAAATATTGGCCAGGTTAAATTGTCAGTGTGTTATGACATTAACCATTCTTTCACTGTGCTTAATTTAAGTGTTCCTATGATTCATTATGGAGAGAAAACTGTCCTTTGCAAGTAAACAGGCATTTCAGCACAGAGAATAGATAGCAATAATAAATCTGAATGCAAAATTAAATTTCATTTGATGGCTTTTTTTCCCCATTTATAACAGTTACAATTTTTTTTTCTATTTTTTTCCTAGAAATACTTCAGAATTCTTGGCAATTTAGTTTGCAAGATTGTCCTCCAAAGTTTGCATTATTGATGTGATGCCTGGCAGCAGTACTCTAGTTTGGAGTGTGACAGCATTTCCATTAAAAAACCTTTTTGATGGTTAACTTGGCCATCAAAATTTGCCGTGTGCTTCATTTGGCATGTGGGTTCCCAGCTCACAGTGCAGAGTRCAGACCTGAACCATGTGAACTATTCCCATCTAATTCTCTCCTAGTTAAGATTAGAACTGCACATGCAAAAATGTGCACACACAATTTCTGTGCACGTGATTCTATAAATCTGGGCCCATTTGTATTAAATTACAGGAAAATATGCAAAGTCCTGCAGATTTCTGTTTTAATTTGCATGCTTTTATCATAAAGGCAATGTGCTATCATAGTAATCTTAATATACATTGACAGAATACACCATAACCACTCCAAAAAGCCATTAGGGTTTATTTTATAAACTTATAATATGAATTCCAGGCAGATTCAGCATTGCATAATTCAGTTTGTTTTATTATTATTCACTGACACCTGTAACAGAAGTGGAGCCATTGAACTTTAAATGGCTAAAGCATCAGACTTGGGTTTTCAACAGAATCCAGAGCTGTTAGGCTGACTATTTCCACTGAACTGTTGTTAATGGTTGCCTAATTCCAAGACATTCCTCTGAAGAGTCCTGTCTACACAGCCCAATGAACAAATTTTACTGTGATCTCCTGACATCAGTAACATCCTGGCTCCACTGAAAACAATATTTAAGTACTCCAGGGTTTTGCCTTAGGTTCARTTTCACTCCAGCTCCAAGAACATCTGACTTAGGACAGTGAGTCGGACCCATTACTCTGAGGGATTTTACAGGCAGAAATGATGGTACAGTTTACCCCACTGTATCAAGGCTTCTTAGGAGCCTCCAAGCAGCCACTTACCACATGTCCCCTATACACTGCAACAGTAAATCCTGGGGTCTTCCACAGTTAAGGCTGCCTTTGATTTCATAATAATTCTTAAGGGACTGTTAATGTTCAACACTTTTTTTTTTTTTTTAATATTAGCCATCCTCAGTGGAGAGTGAATTGTTAGCTTTTTTGCCATGCCAAACAATTACGTTTAATGATTATGCCCAGACTGTTAAAAGGTAGCCTCAAAACAGCTTCCAACAGTAGTCATACACAGCCTTCATAAGAACCTGCTTCATTAATACTAACACCAGATACGCRCCAAGACTTTCATCAACACAAACTGAAGTTAGTGCACCAAAATGGCCAAGAACATGTACAAAGGCACAAACAGATCATGATTTCTGAAAGGCAGCACCCGAATTCTGGGGAAATGAGCATCAAATTCACTAGGCAATACTGAAATCTCTGTCTGTTTTAACCAGATTATATGCAATGATTCAGTCATACTGCATTATACTGTGGTAACCAAAAGCTTCTGCATTTGCATGCACAAATCCATTTGCTATATATACATACATATACACATGTATTCAGACACACCACACATGGTCACAAGTAGACATAGATCTCAAAGCACTTAACATATACTAATATGCAGAAGCACTTCCAAACAAGTGTTATTAATCCCACTTTAATCATGGGAAAACTTTTGCACAGAGGTTAAGTGACTTGTCCAATACCACACAGCAAATCAAGAGAAACGTCAGAAGAGATCCTGTGAGCCGCAGCGCAGTCTTCTGGCCCAGTCACTTACTAAATCCATATCACGYCTCCCCGTGCTGCCAATCACATTATCTCCTTAAAGCGCAGCCAGTAACGCAGATCCAGTATAAGCCATGCCACCATGCATCATCAGACACAGTCTATGAATGAAATGTATGTCTTATGTTTAGATCCACACAAACGCTGAAACCTCAAAATACAGTTTAGAAGGGCTTCCAGTACATCTGATGCCACAGGCATCACAGCACTGCTTCTGGACTTACCAGCTGCTGCTCCAAGGCCTGGGCCAACTGTTGCTGCCAAAGGATACTCAGATGATGTGCAAAACTGGAACGTGGAGAAAAGAGTTATTCATCATCTTTGATGTTGGAACTTCAAAGGAAGTGTGGGCTCCTCTCCCAGCCATCGGCATTCTCAGAGATCATCCCTACCTTGATATCTGGCCTGCTATTTTGATGGCTTGGTTTGATTTTAGACATTAGTTGGCTGTAAAAGGGTTATAAACACGGCACACTAAATCACCCAAAATGAGGAACGCACAAGTATCTTTATGTGTCTGTTCTCTATTGGATTCCAACCCTTTCCAGATGAAGTTACAAATGGATCATTTGATTTTTTTTAACTCTTAAATATGACCTTTTATCATAAAGTGATTCCAGAGGGCTTCCAGATGATTTGCCATTATTTCAGCACTGATGGCATACAGCCATTGCCAGTGTGAAGGGCAGAAGCCTTCAGGGCAAGGACCATGATGTTCAATATTACAAGGAACACAGCTAGTCCCGGTGTCCTTGGATATATATGGACCTTTTATGTTACCAAAAGGTGCAAAAAGAATTCATATATAGAACATCGATATTGGCTTAGTTTTAATGTTGAAATTTCAACAGCATTTTATATAATTTTTAAATGGAGAATAAGGGGGAGGGGGAAATGAACACCCTACCAAATGCCTTGTAGTCCATCCTAACAAGTTTTATTACTTTGTTCAGAATAGGTGAACTTTTGGCTCTTACAATGTCACTTGAGGTTCTCCAGATTCATCCACCAAGCTGTGAAAGATCCAGGCATTTTTCCTGTAGACACATCTCTCTCTACTTTGGACACACTGCAGGACACCAGCCCTGGTGGCACCATTTAGTGTTTTCTTGCAATAGTCATGTTGCTTCTGGGCTAGAAATCCATGTATCCCCCAAGAACAGACACAAAGCACTCGAGAGTCCATTTCCAAATGAGGACATACACTGGCACGAGCACCAGTTCTGTTTCCCCTATCTGCTCAAAATCAAGCAATTTCCCTACACTGCCCACACTGACTGGCTCTTTGTCAAAATACTTTGTGAAAACTATATTAGACAAAGTCTTGCAGTTCTTTTCTACTGTCAAGAGAAAAGAATAGTCAGGCTCATAGTCAAAATCACCTTCAGCCAAACCCCCACTGACAGACAAGTGCATCATCATGAATTTTGGATTGATGAACTACTGTACTTTAGTTTTTCTGCCAAAGCAACATGGGTCTCATCAGCAGGAAAGAGAATAGAGTGAGGCAGAGAAGAGAGGTAGCACAACATACCACACCACCTATGCAAGGGCTGCCAAAACAGGAAAAAAGGGCACTCTCTCAAAGGGCAAAGACACAGATGTATACAAAGGACAGGCAAAGGCATGAGAGAGCAGAACAGAGGTAGTGCTCAGGAAGGCATRCAAGTAATGCTTCTGGAGCTTTTTGTGGAGAGAAAACACCAGCAGGGATTCGGCCAAAAAAAAAAAAAAAAAAGGCAAGTTTTATCATGTATGCACAGAGATGGCAGAACCAACTTTAACAATATTCTAACAAGTGGCCTATGACACAGTCAACTGAAGTGACGCAAACCACAAATGCCTCTGGAGAGAGCGCTTGGGGAAGCAACTCTGCGTGGCTAAAAGCTCTGGGCACCTTCTTGGTTTTCTGACAAGTACCTGTACTAGATGCTAGCCTAGAAGTATGTATTCTTCTTTCCCTTTCACATCAAATGCTGCAGAGGAAAGAAGAACAGAGGAGAGGAAAGGACTGTAACTCCAAAAGCCCCTGGTTGCTTTGGTTTGTCCAAATAGCACTTCCCAGCAGCACCATTCTCCAGCAGCTTCCTAGCTAAGGGGTGAACAACCAGCCAAGCTCAGAGATGGGTACCTCTGCTAGAGAGAAAATCTATGGCACAGAACTTCTGACTTCTCTGGTGGACTTTGAGGTACAGCGCACAAAGATGAAGAGACCATATGCCACTACCCAGCAGTGCTCCCACGAGAAATGCAGAGAACTGCTACCTGTTCTTGCAGTCATTTTCTGTTCCACATGTGGAAGAGGCCAGATAGCTCTAAGGCAGCAGCACCAGACCACCCACAGCCCACTATCTGTATGCTCACCCTGACGCTCAAGTAGAAGAGGGGAATCTGAATCCAGATGTGGCCAGTGCCTAACCTTTGTCACAGAATGTTATTTGACAGATCAAGGAACATTTCACAGTTCTACACAGCCTCGTATTTCAATATACTTCCAACCTGTATATCACTCCACGCTATTGCGCAGAAAAATTAAGTTTATCCCCATATTTTCTAAAACAACTCAATCATATACTGCATAATACCTTTATAATTCACATCTATTTGTATGATAGCCATTGCAGTTCAGCACTTATGCTCCTTAAAACAAGGTTAAAAAGAGTTTTGTTTCAGCATATGCCAGTCTCTTACACACATGTGCATGTACTCATGCAAATATAAAGTTTGTAGGGGAAGAGAGGTTTAAAATAGAAAACTTAACTTAAAATTTTTTGATTTAAGACTTAAAGAGTTTAAGCCAGATTTATTTTGGGTGACTAGTATTTTTCTTACATCTAAGGGATAAATGTTTTCTCCTAGTATTTTTCTTACATCTAAGGGATAAATGTTTTCTCCTATTTAACAATATCTATTCCCTTTGATTTTGTCACACATGTTGTATTTAACTAATAGAGTATAAATACCAAAACAATGGAATATCCAGGATTAACTCAGCAAATACCATTAGATTCTGTGCAGGCATAGTATAGAAACAGCACCAAAAAAACTTTGGGTTCTTAAGGATCATTTCCAATGATTCATTTTCAAAACTAAAGGCATTTTTAATACTTGAAAAATTCAATATATTTTGTAGAGTCATYACATTCTGTACAGTTCTGAAATAATGCCAATTTTGTAACTTAATTTGTTAAAATGATAATAAATGAGAAGACTGTCACTTGATGGAGAAAAACTAGCTCTTTTTTCTGTTATCTGTTTTGCTGTAAGGTTAATTCTTTATATTCTATATTTAAATTAATTTGGATTTATTTTATAATGGGGGCTTACTATATTATAAAATTAGTAAAGAAAGGGGCAAAAAAGGCAGGAAGCAAATTAGGAGGAGGGGAAAGTGTACAAAGAGATTAATTTTTTTGGGGGGGGTCAAAAATCAGATATGCACACATTTTAGTTTGGAGAGCATATGCTGCTCTTGATGTGGATCCAAAACTGAGCCAGTGCAATGAGCAAAATAAAACCAGCTCTGTAATTATTAGCAGAGACATATTCGTGAGGGCCATTTCCTGTAGCAAATGCCACTTTTATTTTCTTTCCTGTATCCTAATAGAATCCACTTAGCACAGAAGGAAAAGAATAGACAAAGTTACAGTTTGCGTTTAAGTAATAACCCTTGACCGACATTGCATTTTTTGCATATTACCACGCACCTTGGAAAGTCTTGGAGGGCATGTAGCCTGCTAGATGAGCTGAAGGTGTTCTCCCTCTATAACGGCCACATTCACTAGCTTCAAGGAAAGCACGAAAGAAAGCAAAATTTGTCAGTGGACACAATCTCTAATCACTTTTGTCCTGGATCAAAACAAAGAAATCTGTATAAAGCACGAAGATATCAGGGATGGCAAAGACCACGAGTAAAATGTACTGAGACATCATCTCCCATACAAGACTACAAAATTAGCAGGATGTGCAAAGACATTACAACCCATAGAAACGAACAAAGTAGAACATTACAGTGAGGAATAAAGCTTGCAGTAGTTCCACATAAAGCCACAGAAAAGTTCTCTGAGGATGGAGGGGAGGAAGAGAGCTAATGGTTCAATCTTGATTTGGGAACTGCTGGACATGTTTGTTACCATGTGCTTCTCGTGCTGTCCTATTTACTCTTAAAGCAGGGAGAGGGAGGATCAAGACATCTCATAAAAAGCCAAATGATCCTTCTTAATTATTCCTTCATAGTGGCACAAACTCCCAAGTCCAGTGAGTGTTACCAAGATTACCATCCCCATTCCCTTGCCACTATTGTGCTGCCTGATGCCTGCAGTAAATAGATGCCACAGGAGATGCTTGTGGTCATCATGCCCTCAGAGGTCTGCAAAATCTGGGTGATGGTTTGTCAACAAGAGTCAATGATAGTTGCTCCATATGACCTCCAGGTTCACTGTTCAAAASTCCTTGCACTGCGAGATCAGAGAGAGGTTCTCACCTGCTTATGCTTCTAGGACTTCCAATACCCAACCATAATCATTTGTAAAAACAAAGGATGCATGATGTTTAGATATACAGGACTCTGAAGAGCTCAGAAGGATCCCTGCTAAGTCTGGGATCATATTTATGTCAGTGCAGGAGAGCTCCTTCTTCTAAAGGAATCAAAATGAGAAAACAACATTTTTACTATATTCAGATTACCCCAGAAATTGGAAAATGGTTAACTCTTAAAAAGTAAAAGCTTTAAAAATTGCCACCAGACCCACACTTCCAAAACCACAAATTAATATTATTTACATTAWGGAAAATCCCCAGAGCCTCTGTAGGCTCAGGAGGACACTGCCTTAGCCATGGTACAAGCACATAGAGACACAACCCTTGCCCCAGCAAACTTTTTATCAGCCCTAATTAACCTCTTCCTGATCCTTGAAGCCAGAATAATCAATGGGTCTCTATTTCAACTTTAAATCCAGTTCACTGGGGGAGAAGAAGGATCTATGGAAAAATTATTTTAAAAATCTGACTTCTAAATTACCTTTTATGTGAGGCAGTGCTCTAACAAACAATACTAGGTCTGCCAAATCACTCCTGCTCTAAATAACCAACTCTCCTTGTTCAGCATCTGCTGTTTGAAAGGGCTTTCATTTGTTTTTACTATTATGAATAGTCAAGAATTCAATATCACATGAATGGGAAGCATCTAGAAAACTTAAATGTGTTTCATTGTGGCCTGATGAATGGCTGACTGTTACATTGTTATAAAAATATACTAATATACTAGAAAAATCTAACTTTATTGTGATTAATCCCCATGCACAGGGTTGTACAGGAATATTCTCCATCCTGAAGAAAATGTCTATTGACATATTGGCTAAAAAAGCTAGGATTTTCAAAAGGCCCATTGACTCTCAATGTAAATTCAACACTTAACTAACCTTAGGCACATTTGAACATCAAAATTCCAAACTCATCTCTGTACAAATAGTATATCTAAATTCAAATTGAATTGGTAGAACCCCCCTATGGCAGTTTAACCCATAACGCCTTCCTCTACTCTCTGTTATAATCTAAGGATTGCTTTTGT
>NW_028186150.1:2819037-2852132 GCF_003343005.1 Rhea americana
GGAAACATTCACATACTCAGGTGGAAAATTAGTAGTGCTGAGCAGGTTAAACTTGCATGACTGACACACGCGAGGCAGCTAATTACTCAAGGTCTCATTGACYTTGACAGTACCGTGCAATAACCTTTTCATAAGGATAAACTGTGCTCGGACAGGCATTTCAGTATCACGTGCACGTGTACAAACACATCTGCTTACTGCCTTTGGTGCAGTGAAACCCCCTCTTACAGGAATGCAGAGAAGTCTAACAACTGTAACATGCTCGCTTTTTCTTTCTGCTTAAAACTGTTCACAGATTTTGTGATTTCTGTCTCTACTTCAGCATAAATGAAGTGACTTGCATACGATAGTACAAGGTAAGCAATTCTGTAGCATAACCTATCTGTAACGTTAAGCTAGCTGTGAAGTACTTACTTACACAGTGATCACAAGCAAGACTGTTGTACATGGTTGTTCCTGCATATAGGAGTAAAAACCCTTAAAGGAGGGCAGTGTGGCAGACTCCAAGGCAACTCCCACCAGGACTGGAGCTACAGATGTGTGCTCAGGTATTTTGCAGTTTCATGCAATTCTAGATTGTGATACTAGAAGGTAGATCCAGCTAACACTATAACTCTATGAGAAAGGCAGCTTCTTCCTATAAAATTCCAGGTATATACCCACTCACACAAAYATATATATGTATACATGTACACACACAGCTAATTTATACCTATCAACCTCCATCACACTAACCTTTTATAGAAAGACCAAGGAGCAGAAATCCCACAAAACTGAAATTGTTGAGTATCAGGACATAACTGGGCTGGTAAAATAAAGATCTTTAAAGTAGCCATCAGAGGATAGGAGGAAATCTAGAATAGCTTTAAACAAACAGACATTCACCCATGACAAATAAGCCTGAGGAAAGCAGACTTTTTGCCTTCAGTATTTTGAGGAGAGTTAAGGATACAGGTAATGAAAAATATTCAGAAATGATTATTCAGGCAAAAGGACTTAAGTTCCAATTTGCATGTGTGTCTTTGGAATATTTAACTTAAGTGCTCCGACAAGACACACAATCTATTCAAAAAACATTTCTTCCATCCATAGCCATCAGAATATCATAGATTTATTACGCATACACAGAATGCTCTCTTGACTGGAAAGTACTTTCCTCATAGTGCAGGGTCACAAGAGCACAGCTCCTCCACAACGGACACTGTGTGAATACTCACGTGAAGCTGCAGCATGTCACCTGGAAGGCTTTACATGCCAAGGCCACAAGTCCAATAGCCTGGTCTGCGCCCACCAGCTGCTTTCCCAAAGCTAGAGGGTGGAAGGATTCTGCAAGCACCATGTTCTTGGCTTTTTCCTGCCCAATTTCACAAGGTTAATGAGACCTGCAGAGGAACTGCTGCTGGAAACAGGGCAATGAGAGCTGTGCAGAGCATCACATCTGGAGTCCAGAGACATTTGTCTCCCCCATTTACATTTGCCTCCTACTCTCTCACGTAAAGCCAGTAGTTTCATCAGTGATTCTCTCTTCCCTGTAAAGAGCTTGAATAAGGACTGACTCTGGCTGAACTGAGGTGGAATAAAGGAGAAGATTTTAAAATGAAGTCTAGGTTTTTTCTCATCTAATACCTGAAATTTATAGCATCGTTTTCCCCTCTGAATAAACAACTATTCTGTCCCCTCCAATTACAATGCGCAAAGCTGACTGCTACATGCAATGTCAAATTTACACTGGTGCCTTTTATCAGGATTTCCTTTCATATTGCTCTCTAAGCAGTGACTTTGTAAGGAGATTAACTGCATTATATGCCACACATTAAACAAACCCACATGTATACAACACAGCTTTTAAGAGATTTCTGTTTTCCCCAGGATGGCCCTTCTTATCTTTGAATGTTGTTTTTTAACATCCTACCCTCAAGCACTGGTCCTTTAGTCCCATTAGAAAAGAGGAGTTCCAGGTGGATCCAGCTTTCCATCTACTCTGCCAATATATCAGGTGTAGTGAGGGCTTTATTATTTCTATGTCACAGGGAAGCACTGATTAGCTCTCTTTATTATCCAAGATAAAGGCAATCCACAAAATTGTGGATACTGACAACCACAAATACAAGGCACACATTTCCCAAAAAAAAGGCATCTTCTAGGGAGAAACATCTAAAGAGAACAGTATTCAGAATTTTTAATTCATTTGATTTTTTTCTCTCAATGCTTGTTTTAGCTTTAAAAACTTCTCTCACCAATTTCTATAGCATATAAAACCCAAGCCAAACAAAAACCAGACAAAACCACACTGCAGCTTTCCCAAACGCAGCAAAACCCACAGTAACATCATTGGCAACTTCACGTTCATTCAGTGCCATAAATTAGGTTGACATAGATGTTTTCCAAGGGACTGTGTAGAGATGGTTTCCATAAGCACCATCTTTCATGAGACTACTCAGAGAAGCAGTTTCTTACCAAAACGTACCACCGGGGCCACGATCCCAGTACTTCAGGAGTACAGCAGTCAGGACACATCATATCGTTTCCCACACATCTACCAGTCAGCTAGTCCCACTGCCTCACGGAGCTGCAGAGTGACATGGATGCACAGTCTGGTCTTCACCTTAAGGTCATACGGTGCTTTCCCTGCTTTTTGAGGCCTGAGTTTATTCTCTCTATTAAATTACCCCATTTCACGGTTTCTGTTCACATATGTTTAACACTGCTATTTCCCACACAAAGCAGGTGAGAGATGTTGTGTTCCAACAAGCGGAGAAGACACTGCATTGCTTTAGCCTCTGAGAGCAGCTTACCACAGCTCTGCACCAACAACATTTACCATACAGGCCTCTGGGGACACCTCACACACAAGGGGACAGTACTCTAGGCCTGAGGAAGCCCTGAATAACCACCTCCGCTTCCCCCCGGAGCTACCAGCACCCACTGCCGCTCTCCKTCCCCCATTCCCTCGGCTCCTTGCAAGAGTGTTAAGTGTCCCATCCCTCAACTGCATTTGTTACCCAGCCCATCTCTTTCAGGACCTGTGCTGCTCTTCCTGAGCTCCAGTGCTCTCTGGCACATTTGTTTCCTTGACTTTGTCAAGGCTCCTGGTGTCCCTGAGAGGTTTCTTAGTGTGTGTGGGAGGGGGGGGATATATCTGCATATCCATTTTATGTTGTTGGGAGGGGGGTCCAATTCTCTACCTGTAGAGGCTACAAAAAAAAAAAAAAAAATGACTGGCCAATAGTCACCAATTGGTGACTAAAATTCAGGAAATATAAAAGTTAAAAAAAATATAGTGTTATTATTGATTCAACTAATAGGAGGCAGACTAAATATACTTCTCTATTTGCTGTGGCTGAAACAATTCAAATGGGTGATGTAACTGTCCATCCTTTTTCTGTGCAAATAAGAACCCATATCGAAGTTACCCTGTGTTCAGCTGTATGTCTAGTAGCAGCTATTTTAAATTCAGAATAACTGTCCACTTTCTGAAGAAGAGACAACCAGTCTTTATACATCATGAATTGGTTYATCCAGAGCTAATATTTTGTATTTAATGCAGAAACTGATCCAAAATCTTGGCTTCATACAGATGCAATACAGGCTGCTACTACACAGTTCTGAGCCAATCCTACTTAACTGCAGCTAGAATCGTGTGCATGGAAACTATTTCTATATGAACAAACTAAAGAGAAATAAAAATGAGAAGTCTGAATGTGGTTATCAGCCAATGCTTTCTTCAAATGGACACTCTCCAGGTACAAAAATTATGGAAATGCATCATACATAGGGCCTGAAAAAAGATAGATATTTCTGAAGTGAGGCTGCCCAGTGCTCACATAACCAGATCTGTCAAGGTTTTTCCCCTCTTGTATCACCCTTATGAGGAGTTCTCAAAAAGTCAAATCAAAGAAGTATGAGCTGCTTTTGGGCTTATTTATCCAAAGATAACTACAGCATTGTAAACGGAAGATGAGACTTTGAAGAACGCAAACTTGGTAGGAATTAGGCACCAAGTTTTCATGATGCTTTGAAAAATGTCACTCAATGCTACTAAAGTTATTATGTGATCCAAGTGTACAAAGAGCATCATGAACGAATTTAAAAGCAACAGCAACAAGAGATACCAAAGGTCTTTGTTCAAGCCCATCCAAGAAGAAGCTACTTGACATTCAGATAGGAATTTGTTTTGGCTGTTTCAGCTGACAGCTTTAAGTTAGGTGAAGTTGTTTCACTGCAGAAATCTACTTCCTTAGTACCACTAACAGAGGACCAACACAAGCTGTAAAGCCTGCTGTTGATACAAACACTATCAATGATGAGCAGCTTATCTGAACTTCCAGTTTATTAAAAGATAAAACTAAAACTGACTTTAAAATCACGTCAGAAGCAACACAGGTAGACCTGAGCTTTAGCTATGCAAACTAGGATGTTTGCATTTGGCAATTCCCTGCGAAAGGAGACCAATGAAATGAAATTCCCCCACTCAAAGTTACTTGAGTAGTTCATAAAGGGAATTGGAAATGTATATAAATACATATGTATAGCCTGTGTGTGTATAAATACATATATATGTGCGCATACACACAAAGTATATATAGCATATTGTACCTGTGGGAAGAGATATTGATTTACCTTCCAACCTGAATTATCCTATGATCCAAAGAGTCTCAAAGGGAAAAAGAAAATCACTCCTTACAAAGCAATATTTCAGACTGTATAATTCACCCTCTTCAAGGGAAAGGAATAGGACAGTCATCCAAAGGGGTAGCAGGGAACGCACATGTCCAGCAGCAAGGAGTAATGTGCCAAAGCCTCTGAAAGCAACAAAAATGCCTCATTACCCAAGCAGCTGCATCAAGTTCAAGTCCTCACAAGTAGAAGTGACTGAGCTGCTCAGCCAGGACAAGCCACAAGCAAGCAGCAGAGGAGCCAGCAAGCTCCTGCACCCCCACAGCAGCCAAGGGCTCATTTCCATGTTCTCCTGTGCAATCCCATCCCCGCTGCCAGCTCTAGTGCAATTGCTAGACTTCATCAGGTTGCTTCACTTCACTCATATTTACCAAGCCAGGTATGCCTCCATACACACTCACACAGTACCACATATATCTAATATTTTCATTTGTTGCAACRTTGTGTGCATGGTAAATACATCTGTCCTACCACAGTAAATCATCATTTTACAATGAATATATACCCAGATTATTACTCTAATGCTGATGTATTGAACCATTAGTATAAAAAAGCAAGCAGGTGATAAAAATGATGCAAAGACTCCCATAAAATGAGAAACAAAACCCAAACTACTGTAGCAAACATTAGCACTGAGATAAGTAAATTAGCGATTATTTCAGGGATAAATTAGCGGGTAAGATGAGAGTATGTAAAGTATACGTTGCTGCTTATATCTGTTTCAGTTGCGAGCTGCATCTTCTAACATCTATATGCTATCATTGCAGTAGTATGTATGGATATTTAAGACTAGGCTACGACCATGACTCTAAGGCAATTGCCTTCCATACAAGTCAACACACCAGCAAATTTCATCCTTATTGACTTTGCTGTTTTTATACCTCGTACTAATTAAAAACCCTACCATAAAAGTTGCTCTCTGATACTTTGCATAGAGTAAATATGTCGTGGGAATCCAGTATAACTGCAAATTTGCTTCTAAGTAGAAAATACAGTCAGTGACCCTGAAGAGATCAATTTTTAGGCAGCAATACAAGGTATCCATGGAACAGAGAGATTAACTCTTCTCAGCATTTCAAGACTCCCAGTGAAATCAAATCTTCAGAGAATAAATATATCCTGAGTGATTTTGGAATCCAGACCTAAAATATGAAGAAACTTTCAAAGCAGGTCATTTATTTGACATAATTGTGTGAACATCCCTCTAAGCTGTGCAAACCATAAAGATCATTTCAAAATATTAACTTATTTCTTGCTATCAACAACAATGCAATTAATTCCCCTCAATAAAGATTGTTTTTGCAAAAGAGCAATAAGGTGCCTCTGCAGGGGGCATCATTATCATTAAATAATCACACCCCAGGAGACAAGAGGCACTCTGCTGCACCATGTACATTTTAGCACTCCGGAGTATGATTAGTTTGTGTTAACCACACCCCAGCATAGCTAATTGGCAAAAGATTCTATGAACTGAGGAGATTTCTAGGGATTTATTTTATTTATTTTCATTTTTGGAACTGACAGTGAGAAAGTGGAGTTTCTAGCTAGCCTCACCAAAAAAAGGTAGCCAGGACTAATAAAGCTAGGCAACATCTCCGTAAGGCTGCAATCTAGGCAGAAGGAAACTATAACACCAACTTGCATTGGCAATGCATGTTAATATCCACATTTTCAAAAAGATATGTGAACAAATCCCCATGCATAACAAGGAGTTATGACTTTAGGATGCTATGTTTTTCTATAAAAACCAAAACAGGCCCAGATGTCCTCCAGATATAGGCAGGAAAAGACATACAATATTTTTATGGAATTGCTGTTCCTGATCTGCTGGATGTTTTATGTCAGTTTGGACAATCTGCTATGATTCATTACAAACTTTTAGAAACTGATTTTTTTTTTTTTTTTTTTTTTTTTAAGAATTTCAGAGAACAGATACAATTATTTATAAAGCTATAATTGCTTTACACATAGCCTTTGCCCCAGAAGATGCCCTGGAAATGAGATACTCATACTGTGAATGGATGTTATGAGGATTACATTCTAAATCTGCTGACTCTCCCTTACTGAAAACAACACGGAAGAAAATTATGGAAGAATGATGTTTTTGTACACAGTTTAATTGTGAATAAAGCAGAAACCACTGATTTCAAAGCGAATTGAACTGAAGCAGAAGCCACTGAACCACTGTTTCACAATGCATGGTGAGCAGAAAGCTCACTACCTGAGTTGAAATTCAAGCCTGCTTTGGTAGCAGCAAGCATGATTTTAAAGCCAATTGTGTAGGAACAGACTCAGCATCATGTGATGCTGAATCAAGAACCACATAAAATTTAAATGACGCGAACACTGCCTGGCAAGGAAGAGGAAACATTCAAGTTTCACCTTCACTAACACGTGGAAAAGGCTTTTACATTTTAATTAACTGATTGTGTTGGTTGTCTTTCTGAAGACAGATGTTACAGATGTGTGAGGCTTCTGCTTAATATCCAGGTCTTTGCATCCTCCATTCTCAGTACCACTGAAAAACACATCCTTAAACACCTTCCTCCCTCAAGGACCCCATATCCATTCTAGAGTAAAAGAGCTCAATACCAGAGGAGGTGGGTAAATCCTCCCCTCTGGAGACCCACCTGCCCCTCTCTGGTGCGTCCCTGTGCTCCATTAGCTTCCATGGATATATGGAAATGAGGGCTACGAAGGAGCGCCTGTCCAAAGAGGACAGGGGTACCACACAGGTGTCGGGTGCGTAYGCCCACTACATGGCCACCACACTCCCCATGACAAAGAGGAGGCCATGTTCACTTGATGGTGAGAAACTACAACCACATGAGGTCTTTAGGCCTAGACCCTATGGGCTAGGTAGGACCAGGAGACCTATCTAGAGGAGACTAGTGAGCAGCATTAGCCACTTGTTTTGCTAGCTTAGACTGTTTCTGTATTCAGAGCTGTTATCCATTTCTCCTAACCAGCATGAGGAAAAAAGATGGAGATTTTATGCAGGATATACAGGGTAGATGTACAAAGTCTTACCAAAGTGTGCTGCATCCCTTTGCAGCAGCCAAGAATTTCACTCACATTTGTCTCTCTGGGTTAGTTTCCTCCCTGGGAGCAAGCTGCCACGTGGTGGTGTCATTAAAGCTAATTTAAGGAAGCTTCTCTCATTTACCGCCTTCTGATCAGACCAAGTTGAACAATGGTTGTTCAAGAGAATAAAACAAAAATGGGAGAAGGAATTAGAAATACAGGAATTCAAATATAGCAAACAATAACATATGCACGAGTAAGCAATATACTTTTTGTTAATACAGGTTATTTTATAATCAATATTTAAAGTAATTTTATCTGTAAGCATAACCGATACTTCATGACTATGTATGTGTAGCCAGTAAGCTATAGATTTATAAATATGAGGGTTATCATGACTTCAGTGTAGCAAGGCACAGCCGTTTTAAAATTGA
This sequence comes from Rhea americana, assembly GCF_003343005.1. Classification (NCBI taxonomy): domain Eukaryota; kingdom Metazoa; phylum Chordata; class Aves; order Rheiformes; family Rheidae; genus Rhea; species Rhea americana. Next base: position 2,827,173 of record NW_028186150.1, read on the forward strand.
AATTGTCAGATTTTATCAGTTATCTCTTTCCACAGGATAATGTAACTTTACAATTACTTAGCTCATAAAGAACTAATTTCATTCAGCTTCCAATAAATACTTTCAAAATAGGAGTCTATGGCAAGATTTCTTGAGTGGTCGAATCATGAACAATAATGGCCATACAGACTTGGAAGGAAAGTCTTGATAATGAGATTAATACCTGCAGGCTTCCCACACAAATATTTAGTTTTATAAGCAATTAATAACATCCTCCTCTTTTTATTTTTTGTGTATACAAAAGAAAATAAGTTATTGATTTCAACTGCAAAAATAACTATTTGCATAGCATTGTTGATTGTATGTTCTACTAGCACAATCAGAATTAATTGGAGCAAAATATTTTATTTATTATTTTTAAATTGGTAAAGATTTTATACATCTTAGCATTTGTATCTGATTACAACAGTCTGTTTCCCAGCACTATTAAAAAGACAGATCAGATTACCGTATTCAATGCATGTTACTACATAAGGCTTTCCTGTAGGTACCTCTGTGGTGACTTCTGGCTTTCCTAAACTTGTGAACATGATGAGTAACTACCACCGAGCTCTTACAATATCTGAGATAGCACGTTCTTAAGCGTTACGAGTGAAATGGCACATGCAATGATCTATGGGAATCTTCCTATATATTCACATTTAATTTACCTGATAAACCCAGTTCTTCCCTCTGTGCTGGTATGCGTGCAGAAGTTCGTATCGCAGAAGGGCATTCATAGCATCTCAGTTTGGGCATCTAAGTTCAGTCTACTTAAATAGCTGATGAAGGAAGATCGTCTGCTTTTAGGTGGTGCTTCAACTCTCGCGAGTGAGACAAGTCAGATATCTACAAAACAGACAACCTGGAAAAGCTCGACACTTGCATTCGGACAAAGTTGGAATTTTATGATGAAACAACAAAAATAATTTACACTATACTTCTTTCTCCATCCAATATATTTCTAAACATCACATTTGCTATGAAACTAGATATAAACTTATTTTGTCTTTAAACTGTACGCATGATGATCTCAAATGATATGTTTTGTAAGAACAGGTTTTTTTGTAAATATAATGGTTTCAAATGTGAGGCTAAGACAACTTAGAAATACCTTTTTTAAGGTCATGAACTAGTCATGCAATATACTTCACTCATTTAAAAATTTATATTCAAACTGAGGCCCTCAGTCTGAGTCAACAGCAAATCCTCCGTTTCCCAGAATGAAAGTCTTCTTTTCAGTAACTTATTTTCTAAATGAATTTAGCATGAATCAAATCACTGACACCACACTGAGCCATAGCTCACCTGCCACTTCACTCCCACCATGAGCGACCGGACAGCACACTCGTTTTCCTGGATTGCTTCTCCCTGCAAAATAAGCCATGCTCTGCTCAAAACAGCAGTATCATCAGCTTGCCATAGCTGGGAGACTGGGAGAATACCAGTGTATTAAATGAAGAAACTGATCATTTCACGCGCATCTTAAGAATTCCCAAATTCTGAGAAATCAAACTGAAAACCAGGCAGTTCCCAGCACTAGGGCTCTCGTCCCGGCACTTTGGTATTTCACGGTCAGCAGCAAGCTCCAACAGAGCTTTCCAATCGCTTCCAGGATTGCTCATCTCTAACCAGTGACTTATTTTTTCAAGGCTTTTAAGAAGTTAAACTTAGCTGTCCTCTTTGCTGAATTTGGCTGGAATTGAGCAATTGGATTAAAAACTATTAGAGAAGACAGGCAGAGACAGACACACAGTTGCATCAAGCCTTGCTCTCCACAGCATCTGCTCATCTTACGCTCCCCAGGTAGATCATCAGCAGAATACCTGGTTCTTGTTCTTGTCTAGCTGGGGTATGCACAGACCTCAGACTGTCACCAACTCAGGAAAGGGATCTCACTGAAAACCTGATCAGTTTTCTCGTGTTTGACTTCCCTGAACAACCACTAAGTGAAATGGATACACCCGGAGGATTAACCAGCTTTCCCCAGCACCCTCCCCTCGAGACACACACACACAAGGAGGGGGCGGGTGGAGGGGTGTTTTGGAGGGAGTCGTAGACATTAGAATTTAAACACAAGCCCCCAACAGACTATCCGGGACCATTTGATCTCCACTATTTGAAAGGTTGAACTCACTAACAGGAAAATGCATTTTAAACTCAAATGTATACAGCAAATTCTTGAATTTCAACTGTTTTTAATCTCTGGAATCCCTGATAGGCTGGCTAGTCATTCAACATGAACAAAAACAAAATAAAATGGCATGGGACCAGTGCACACATTCCAGAACTACATGCACAGAAAGCACAGAAGAGAAAATTTCAGTAAGAAATTAAAGGAAAATTCTAAGTATCCAATAAATCTGAGAATTTCATAAACATTTCACACAGAGGGAAGAAACAAAATACGGCAACTAAATTATGCATTCAGAATCGTATGCATAACTGGGATACTTTGCACTTGGATTTGGTGAATGCCGCTTTTAATTCCATTGCAGATGTTCGTATTCATAACACGGACGATGCCCAAATTTAGCCAATATCAGACTGCTTTTATATGTATAMTACAAATATCAAATGCCTTCAAAAGAGGCTGGAATGAAAAACTAGAGAATGTAAACTGGACTGTGAAAGAGGAAAAAGGAGAATAGATGAAAGTCATTTTTAGAAACATCACTTCTTGGAAAATCACTATTAGCAAATTATCAGTCGCTCCTTCAAATAATAAGGCTTTTAATCAATATGCAAAAAATAATCAATTGCATCTCATTTTTTTAATCTTTCTTTCRCCTTTATATTTTATGTACAGTAACTCACATTTCTCAGCCCACTGTGTAGCTATGAACTGAAATCAAACATTCAGACAGTAAATGAAGCTGCAGTTTGTATTTATAAYGCTCCTATAACTATGTATACATATATATTATACAATCTCAATCTCTGTTAAAAAAAAGGCTGTTCAATAGAAAGAGATCATTTTATTAAAAAATCATGAATGCAACTGCACTCATTCAACCTTAGAAATGTTTTGATGGCTTTTCAGCACTGCAATATATTTAGTCAGGAATATGTCATTAATATAAACAGCAGAATAGAAACTATTAAACTAACAATTTAAAACTGAGCAAACCTGAGTATTTGATTAAAGTTTTTGTACATTCTGTACACTTGAACAGGTAACATAGAAGCATAATATTTTTGTTGATTTTTAATTTGTTAGAAGCATTACACTTGAAAAGCTAAATTTTCAGTAGTTTGTATTTAGAAATTAGAAATCTGGTCCTATAGGAGCTTGTTTAGTGTGAGCTTTCTAGCTATATTCTGAATTTCAAGAGAAGTCTAAAACAAAGAGCAGTAATGAAGCACACCGTAGGAACCGTCGCCTTTGTTACAAATCAACGCTCCATTTGCTGAGTTTGAGTCAAGGTAAGGACGTTTGGTAACTTTCAGCAATAAAGACAAAATCCAATTCCTTATATATTTAATGGATACAAGTTTTTCTAGAAGATTTGCAAATAAAAACACTATGGTTACAAAGGTCATGCGTTAATATGTAGTCTAGCCTTTAATGGATGTGTTTATTCTTCTAGACTGAATAATTAGCTGAGCATTTTCCCCAGAATAACATTGCATTACACAAATGCAGGGAATTGCTTACTAAAAACAATTTAAATTATACCTCGTATGCAGCATGTGCAATAACTGTGCTCCCATCTCTAAGATATTAGGGGTAAATTTTCAAAGCAGTGCACAGAACATAATCTTGTTATTTGCTAACTAGATTTGTGTGCTTAAGACTCACACATCGCTTTCAAAAATTACCCCTTCAGAAGATTGACCTGTGCAAGGGACTGAAGTTTTAAACCTGGACTGAAACCTGAGTTGTAACCTAGCTTGGCAGCAAAGAGTGGCTTAGTAAGATGACTTACTGCAGTAATATCACCGTTTGAAYGGGCAAATTAAAGAAACTAATTCTTATTCTAATCATATCCATTGGAATTCTGACATGCTGACACCCGAAATTATGGCTCTGTCAGAGAGAGAATAAGTGGGAATGTTTTGAAWTTTTTTCTGCAAATTATGAAATAGACACTGGCCTAAATAATAAGATACTACATTTTTGTTTTTTCAGTTAAAAGTTTTTAGTACTAGGCTTAATTTCAAGGGTGAATTGCATCAAAGTGGATATAATCCAAATGAAATACCTTTAAGATTCTTACTTCCTAAACTATTAGAGATCTATCATGTCTACTGCATGAAGCCTCATTTTCATGTTAGAACAGATGGGCAAAATTGTCATTAACAGAAACTGACAACTCTAAAACTGAAATATAGATTTAGAAAGGAATCTAATGAATTAAATCAATGTTATTGCAATGAAAGCCAAAGAAATTAATAGTGATTTGTAAAGTTACCCTGTATTTTAACCTCAGTATATTTTAGTCAGTGTAATTTTAACATTCACAATACCTTTTCAGATTCATTGTTAATGTCTTACTGCGTAATACAGTCTTGTCTTAATATATCACCCGTCCTTAGGAGAGAGAGTATTTTGGGCTCTGTTCAGCCAGACTAGTCTGCGAGATGCTRGGGAAGGAGACAGTTCCCAGCTCAGCTGCATTCCCCCCTGTGCTGCAGCACAGAGGTAGCAGTGGCACTACAACGTTTCATGCACTTGTAGAGCAGACTCATGATTACGTATTTCTAATCAAAATGGCTTACAGGAGTGGATTGGCTCAAAACTCACTTCGGTTCAGACTGTTTCTGATAAGTTTCTTTAAAAGATATGTTYCATTTATTTTCAGCCTTCTAGTTCCAAAATAAAATATTTCTAAGCTATATATATATCTTGATATATTGTTTCATTTATGTACCCATACAACCCTTGGATTTCTGATGCATCACATACCTAGTCCCGAACGAGGACAAGTTCCTTTACACTGTCCAAGAACGCTCTGTTGTGAAAGCTATGGAAGCTGGAAGGCAACATGAGGCCGCTGTAAGTTAATTATTGTGGTCATCAGACTTGGCCAAAGTCTAGGGGAGCAGAAGCTGCACAGCTGAAAGCCTTAAACCTTTTTTTTTTCCCCTTCCCCAAAGAAAAAGGCTGTTTAAAGCTTTTTTCATTATAGACTACAATAGCTAAAAAGAACAATTTATTTATAGCCCCTTCTCTTTTGCACATATAGATATGCAGTTAATTTTTTAAGTAGTATCAGCATTATTCATATTACASGGCTAGAAGTAAAATAATAAGCAAACAACACTTAACATATACTTCAATGCTAGAAGTAAATTCCAGAAATTGGTGTTGAAAGCTCTCACCAATCAGCCAAATTCAACATGAGAAACAGACTTATGCCACTACTGATAGTGAAATGGATTTAAAAAAAAGGGGGGGGGGGGAAGGGAAAAAAAACAATATATACTTGGTGTCTTTATCAGTAACAGAAGGACAAGAAGATTTTAGAAAAGGGAAAGAAAGTAATATCTGAGCTGAATCCTTTAAACCCAATTATCTGCCATTTTTAGCTGTATTTCAAGCCACATCATCATAAAAATGTAGCTTACATGTCATGTTTCAGCAACTGCTGTTTATAACATCATGCAAGACCAACAACGTTTGATTGTACAGAAGTATTTATTCAATTGTCTATTTTACCCAACAAAATCTTAACTATATGTTTTCTCCTAGCTGGTTTATATCATCTTCCAGGCCTCATTTCCTTGTCATCTCTTTTGATTCTCTTGCTTTTGTGAGTCCAACAGTCTAACTGTACCTTGATTTTCAGCTTCCTTAGCTCGAGGGCAAAAACCAAACAAGTTGCAGTGGCACAGCTGGCATGAGGGAGGCCAGTGAGGTGTCCCCAGGGCACAACAGCAGGAAAGACAAAAGGTAGAGCGAGGGAATGGAGAGGTCTCTAACTGATCATGAGTCACACCAAAAAGCAAAATGTCTTTTTAATTTCTATTAAGATCCTTGCAGAACCCAGCCCTTGAAACACGCTCCTCATACTGGCTTGGGAATTTGCTTAAGAAAATAGTCTTCAGATCTGAACAGTCATCAGCTGACCGACAACCAACTCAACACACATGCATGCAAAATAGGAAACTAACATCAAGGATTTTGAAAAATATGATCCATGGAATAGAAAAAAATGTCAAAATTATTTCCAAAGCTCAGAGACTTAATAATGAAGGAAACATTGAAAAGATACTTAAAGAGCATTACAGACAGAGTAAGGGTTTAAAGAGCTATTTTTAGTAATGTTCAATAAAACATGCATCTGCTATATGTTTTTGATTTTATGAGGAAGCTTTTTCTTCTTGACACTACAGCAGGTTTCTCAAACTTCAGTCTAGTATAAATCATTTGATTGAAAAATGCAACAGACACAAACAGGATCCCRCCCCAGAAACCTTTTTTTTGTTGTTTGTTTCAAAATTTCCATTTGAATTTACAGGCTGAGGATCAAGCCAAGTAAAAATACAGTATGCTATTGAAATGGAGATGTTTTATTGAGAGCAATCTCTTGCCAGCAAGATCTGCTATTCTCCCCACACGTAGCAAACTCRCACATACATTTTTTAAATGCAACTAACCTTTGTTTATTAAACAAATCAATCTAAAATAGAAACTGTGATTTTAATTGCAGTTTTGCATTTAACACGGCAGGATAAAGATCTCACTAGGAATTTCTCAGATACTTCCCTGGGGCCTAACTGCTTTAGACCCTGCAAGGTTCCCAGTGGAGGTTTTCGTCCTTTCCTTGAGCTCAGAGCACCACAGTCAGTTTTGAGCATCTCAGCGTATCCTTCCCTCRACTTGTTCCTTGTGGCATTGCTGCCTGGTGCATGCCAGCGCGCACGGGCACGGAGGGGGCTCCATCACCCGCACTCAACCCCCCACCCCGCTTGCAAAGAAGTGCTTGTCCACATGGGGCTGCTCGGTTCAGTGCAGTTTTACAATCCGACTGCTGCCCACAAGATGCATGCAATGTGCAGATCTTTGTCTTTCACTTCCTATGATTAGTGCTAGACTAACTGTTCAAGAGAAGCCAAAGCTACTTCACTAATTTAGTCACATACAATATTAGATCTTTGAAATATGCCTTATGTAGAGCCTGCATTACCTTTTACAGACAAATACAAAAACATGGTCAACATTCGCAGTAAAATTATCATAGAAATGCCATCTCAAACCTTATTTCCTTTTATAATGTGAATTTCACAAATAACTTGTATTAAAATTGTGTTTTACAGGGCAGAAATAGAAAACAAATACTCCTAGTAATTTAAACAGGCATTTGCATAACATGACTAAAAACATGCTAGAGAGTTCTGCAACTGGAAGACTGAGGTAAAAATACAGACACAGTGATTTTAACACTGAATAGAAAAATGCCTTTTAACTGTCACAATTAGTGAATTAAAGCGTACCTTCATCAAAACCATTCTAAGATTACTATTATTGTTCTTATGTACCACTTCCTGCTTCTTAAACAGCATTAAACATTAGTAACAGGTAAATCATAGCTTTCAGAAAACCTCATCACTGAAGCATCACCCAAAAATATTACCTTATTCAAGTCTTAGCCTTGCAAAAAAGCACTTCCTATTCTGGCAAATTGTTATTTACAAAGCTAGACTGTTGCTCAGAGTGCTGTAAGAATTAATTATGCTTTGTGTTTAAAAATTGGATTTAGCCATTAGGCTGGGGCATTTGTGGGCACCCAGGCAGCAGAGGCGATGCCACAGCCCTTGGCTCGCGGAGCAGCCAGGGGAGTGGGGCGCGCTGCGGCGGCGCGGGACAGGAGCGCCGCGCCACGCCAAAGAAGGTGGCATGAATTCGAGGGGGTGAAATTAAAAGCAGATGGACAGGTCAGACTCCAGAACAAGAGAAATCAAGGCAGAGGGGGCTGCGGGTGCAACAGACAGCACCTTCTGCTGTTCGAAGGAAGGAGAGAGAAGCTCGCCGGATGCTGAAATAAGATTGCCAAAGCATTTTGGAGAGGCTTTGTTAGATACCAACTTAGACTAGTTTAGATCAGGTATTTTATTAAGCCTTCCAGCATGTGAACCCTACGCAGAGAAGTTCTGTGACAGTCCACAGGAACTTTTAAGAAAATTGTGCTGTTCTCCACAACACAGATTCTTAAACATTTAAAACTCTTCTCCACTGGTTGTTCAAAGCATGATGCCTATTTGTTCCAGCAATTTTTCTTACAAAATGCTCATCAGAGGATGTGCAAGAAATTAGGTATGTGTGCGCTTCATATTGGAATTAAAATGAAATAGTGTGAATCAAAATATCAAATTCAGAAAACTGTCAAGAAAAAGAAAGCAGAAAATGTTTGTGTTTTGCTGTATGTTGCATATGCTGTATGGCAACCAGGAGTACAAAGAAATGGAAGATGCTGCAGTCCTCAATCTAGCACTCCTTAGCTAGCAGGTAGAGGTATAAAAACCAGTAGTACTATAACTTCCCACGGAGTACCCAAATGGTTTCTCTTTTAATCTAGTAAATGGTCTCCAGGTTTCATATACCACTTGTATTGTTCTGAGCTCTCCACTCAAATTAAAGCATGATTTCATCACCAATAAAGTCATGCCTATCTGATGACAACTAACCTCAGACTTGACCAGAAAGGTTTACAAACCTTTGTGACAAACAGGTCAGTTTGTCTTTGCCTCTACCTTTGCAAGGAAACTTCAGAACCAGACARCTTTGTTTAGTTTGTATTTTTGAAGACTGTTCAAATGTCTCTTAMCAAATAAACCTGACATTCACGTCACCTTTGAGGCATCAGTTTCCTCCTATGTTATTTCCCATTCTCAACTACCGTCACATTGGTACCAAAAACAGTATCAATGATTGGTTAAATTTATCAGTGATATCTTGGTGAGGTAAGTGAAAGGAAGTGAAATGTATTTCTGACCCTGCATATTCTCAAATACGGTGTCATTAAAAAAATATTATCCCTCAGTCCAGAAACTTGCTTTAGGATATTGAGACCTATTTAGCTGGAATACACCTCATTACAAAAGTTAACCCTAGGGCTTTCTTAGTCTTCCTCCTCCCCAAAGTAAACTTTCACGTAGGAAAAGCCTTCCAGGGGTTCACCTCCATTCCTCCCCTCCCTCCGAATCCCCAGTGTTTGAGAATAGATATTAGTGCACCGTAAGTGTTCTAATTTTGTTTTTATTCCAACTTCAGATCATGGAACAAAAGCTGGATTATATAATTCTGTTAATATTAAGGCAGGTAGAGCACAGTACCTTTCCTGCATCATCAACGGTCTTAGGCTGACCAAGAATACTTACATTTGAGGTTATGCTACAAAAAAGTTAAAGCTGATTTCTGTTCACTGAAAACATCGTAATGCTATCAGTGATGAAAGCCATCATGTGAAGAGCATTTTCTTCTACTCAGCCCATTATCTAAAATGTTAAAAATGTCTGTGCTTTCAATGGACTCCAGCACATTTGCTTTGCAAATACAGATTTTCCTAGCAAAGCTATGAAAGGTGATACATGCTATGAAAGTAGTACATGCTACTGGAATAAAAAACAACCAAATGAAAACCATACAACAGTTGGAAGGAGCCTAAGAATGGTTGCAAGGGAAAAAACAAACGTGAGTATCTTAGTATGCTAGATGAGTTTTTTTGCTCACCTACCTCTCCAGTATCTTTTAAGGCTAGATAAAGGGTATTATCCAGAAGAAATACTTCAGAAATGTGAAAAGGCCTCAAAAACTGCCCTGGAAAGATAGAATTAGCTTTTCAGGAGCATATATCAGTTTTATACCCCACATTTAAGCAGTACAAATACACTTGCATTCAGATGTTATTAGATACTGGTGCCATGGCATTTATGCAAGGGACACATGTACACTAGCAGAAGCACCAGGTCTAGAGGGCACCATTATATTCCTATTTGTTTCCTCAGTTACAACAGGCTACAAATGCACGCTATTGATTGCTATTTGCCTCATACCGCAGACATACAGCCCTAGAATTTTTATCTTCCATTTGTAATTTTTCTATTTTAATATTCTCTGCCATTGAGAGTACAGCTAATCTGACTATTCCCAGCTTAGGTCCCCTCCCTTGAAACAGTTTTCACTGAAACCTATTTCATTCAAAAGGTCAGTTACCAAAATATCAYTCAGAACTTATTCTCAAAATTAAAAAAAAAAATCAAAATGGAAAGACCAATTATTGCTAAGAATTTCAAAGCCCCAGAAGTCCATCTTTGAGCAATAACTCTTTGCTGTTTTGATCTCCCAGGCCACTAAAAATTCCTTGGGCAAAGTCAGGAGAAAAACCCCAGTTACCTCCCCTTTGTGTTTGCAATACCAATTGTGGCTGTGAATTGATGAACCTTTATTGATGTTACAGATCAATGAGATTAAGCATGTGCTTAACTTTAATCACATAAATAAGTCCATTGCTGAACCTGGGCAGGATTATTCATCACTGGGCAGAACTGAGCTCTTTCTGGATAATCGATAATTCAAACGTTTTGCCGTGGTCAGTGGTTCTCACACATGGCATGAAGAAGTTATGTATATCAAGAACAAAAGTTCAGATTCTAGAGTAAAGTGTATTCTTACCTGACAAAGTTTATCCTATCAGGAAAGAGCCGGAAATTATCATTGTTGTGCAGTCGTTGGTTTCCTCTAGCAATGGGATTTCAAGTCGAGTAGGAGAATGAAATCTCCTACTCCCTCATTCAGGTCAGAGGACCCAAATGAATTAATACTTGTGTACTTAACCACACTGTGGGAATGTTACTGTTGGATTCAGTTTTCCTGTCCATTAACATTCTTTTGTACTTTCTAGATAAAGTCTTGAATTGAATACTGAATATACCCCCGACACACACACACACACCCCAAAATATTATAGTTAAAGCTGTTATTCTCAGAATTTAAATTAGATTGAAATACTCTTGTGCAAAAGATCTGATCATTTTATGACTTCTTTCTTTTAATCTTAAAGCTAGGCATGTTTGACACACTAGAAGAGTTTCATCTAAATTTCTAATTATTCAAATACAGACCAAATGCTACTTTACTGCTTAGTGTATCTTCAATAATTATCACTGTTGAGGAAKGCATTTGAAAGTTCAGGAAGTTTTGAGGGTCCTTTCCTAGTGATACAACAAATCTCACAAGTTATAAAAGTATCTCCATGATTAAATAAACATTTCATTTTATGTTTTTATGCTTTAATTTTATCTCAGCCGAGTTGACAAAGCACAAAAGACAGCGCCATAAAGAAGACTTGATTAATAAAAATAGACAAGAGCAAGAAAAAGCAGATACAACTGAAGAACTTGCACATACTTTTGTTTTAAACTTCTAAGCAATTAGATATTTGTTCTGTAACAGATCTCTTTCTAAATTGATTTTCAATGCTAGACCCCACAGTTCTGAAAGGGAAAACTGCATTTTCTAGATTGGAAAACTTCAATACAAATCTACAAACATTCTGATCCCACTGAAGGAAACTTTAGCATTCGCTATTGTGAAATAATACAAATCTACAAACATTCTGATCCCACTGAAGTAAACTTTAGCATTCGCTATTGTGAAATACAGAGGCCTGTTCAACTCCTGATCTGTTTGTCTGTTACTCAGAAATGGGATCATGAGATCATTTCAAGAGCTACGTTTCKTTTGTGGATTAAAATAAGAGAAAGCACATTCACAAGAATAGCAATATCAACACAAGMACCTTGATCATATATTACTAACATCATATAGCGCTGGAATTTTAAAGGGGGGGGGGAGAAGAGAGAGAGAGAGACAGAGAGACAGACCGCGCACGCACCGAGAGAACACAGACCTCACCCCAGCACCGTTTCCACACCCTGGAGTAGGGTAAAACGAGCAGAACTACTTCCTGAAAGGGTAGAGCTTGGAATTTTCACTTCTCTGGCCACAAAAGTATCTTCTTTACCAGAAGAAAATTAATAAAGCAAGGTGACTTTGTGTTACTGAAGTTGACAGGAAGCTCTTACAGAACACAAATATCAAAGAACAAAAAACCTACCCTTCAAYAGTGCATAAACTGCTTGAGGGTAAAGCCTTAGCCTGGAGTCAATCATAGTCTTTAATGGCTCACATTTGCACCGATTTGCAACCGAGAAATAGGAGCCTTCACCGAGCACACTGCACAAGAAGCTGATCTCCAGCCTGCAGCGCTCATGGAGCCAGTGTGATGGAACTGCAAAAACGCACGCTGAGTGCAGTGGCAGAAATAAAACAGCAAAATATACTGCAAATAAATACATTGACTAAGTGTGGATAAGAAGGACTTTGCCAACTTTACTTATATGCTAACATGCTCTTGCTATGACATATCCAGAGAGGATCCATCACTCAACATGCCTTGTGTCCCACGAAGGACAACAGGCAGCAGATAAAAGCAGATAAATCTGGTCTAGTCCATGTGCTGTGGAAAAAGCCTTTTTCCTGGACTAAAGATTAACTGCAATTGTCAGAAACCTTAACAGGGGCCAATATAAAGATAATTTCAAACTTACAGAAATTCTTAAGCACTTCATCATGTCTTGTCATAAAGCAACAATCACATGCAAAAGCTGGATTTACTGTTAGAGCATCTTCAGTAAAATGCAGACAGAGGAATACACTTAAATCTGAATTGGCTTGCATTTCCCAGTGGTCTTGACAGCCTGACAAAGAAGCAGCAATGCCACTGCCCAATGTTAAATATGATCTACAAAGACCAAAATACACAGCCTAAAGGCAGAAGCCAGGACAATGTTTGCATTCCCTTTGAGCTGACACATTCCACGCCGAGACTGTAGTCTCCCAATAAAACATACCACAAAACATAGTCTGGCTGTACTTAACCTCTGATTTTCTTTTGTTTAGAGTCTCTCCCTTCTTCCAAACTCATATTTTACCCCGGGTTCTTCAGCAGTCCCTCCCCTGCTCATTCAGCACCACTCTGAAATACTCTTTTCTTTCTTTTTGGAAAAGGGACCTTGCCATGCATTTCCATGGCCCCAGCTCACCTCCAGGAAGAGCCATAGCAACCCCGACACCCATAGTCCAATCAGTAAGCCCACAGAAGGGCTCTGAACCACAGTAGAGTTAACCAAAGCAGAGAGGTAATAGGGCAGATATCAAGCTCAAAGTTTACTCCATGCCTTGATGGGGCTGCGCGACCACCAGCGTAGGCAGGCTGCCCTGGGCTATGCGTTTCTGTGCAGAACAGTGCAAACAGACTGTGTGTTACTGAACATAAGCTGCTATACATGTGTGTGTTTGGATATATACACATACACATGTATGTATAAAAGAACATTTACAGGAAGAAAATAGCCTGCTAGAGAGATTATCTGAACAGAGGAAGCATGCCAAAACTGGTTGCTRTTTAATTTCAGCATACAGAGCACTGCCTCAGGTACAAACAAAAGTCTTGAGAATCCCATTTAAAGCTCTAATCAAGCTCTTCATTCATTTTCTAATTTGTAGAACCTGATCCTGCAACACCCAAACGAACAGGAAACAGGAAAAGAGAAGGGATGAGGGCCCAGGCCACAGTTCATCCAAGGTAGCAGTTTATCTAACACAAGTCACCACAAAATATGGAAATCCTCCTACAGATAAATTTGGTGACTGACAGCATTCCTGCAACAGCTGAGCAGCAGCCCTGCACCACAATGTGCTTTCTTGGGGAACCCCAATGAGCTCGGGCCAGCTATAAGATGCCCCTGCCCACCTTTGCAGACCAGATCATTGGGCTCTACCTGAGCTGCTATGCAAGAGGACAGCTGCACACACAGGAGGTGCAGGAGATGTAGGAAGGCAAAAAGTGATACCTCAGCCTGAACATTCAAGATGCACTAAGTCCCAAGTGTTTCMAAGCAGCACTGAGCATCAGTGGGGACCAAGGGACCACACCAACACAGCTGTAGTGATGACCTACATCACCATATGAAAGCAATTTTACTTCCTTTAGCTGTCTTTCTGCCTCACTGCCTTTAAACTTCAGGAGTGTCATTAGCATTCTAATATTTCATTATATTTTTTTAAACAGCTCCAGAAGCCTGTTGAGAATGAAACTGCTACTGACCACAGCACAATTTTGTCCACAGCCAACTCTGGACTGTCTACTCAAGGCATTGCTACAATACAGGTCATTGCTGCAGACAGTGCTAACCACCCAGCAAGCTGACTTCAGAAACTGTGTTCTTACTTTTTTTCTCCCCCATTGTTTTCTAGCAAGCTGCTTTTAAATGATAGTGATCAAATGAGTATGGACAAAGTCCAACATACTATCAAAGAGACCTTCCTAACAGGTGTCTTATATATCACTAAAAGAAATCATCAGTGTTTTGAGTAAAGACCCAATATGCTTCAAATAACTCTTTCTCCTCTTGTTTAAAGAATGACTTCTTTTAATCACTACTGAAAAAATAAACAGGAGATCCTTATTTTCCATCTTGTACTTTTAAATGGATTCAGATGAAGAGTGTAGAGGAAATCTCACCACTTTTTTTCTCTTATGAAAGATCTCAGATTGAAAATACCCAGTGCTCTCTTGTTATTGTCAAAACTACAGCATTTTAAAAAGTGGTCTTGAGATAAATAGAGCAGTGATGCTTCACCTCACTGTTGAAATGTGGGGTTTTGATAAAATAATGCTGAGTTTTTTTTCAGAGGAATTTCTTCCCTGGCTTCAGCCTTTAGGATACCAACCATCCAGAGAAAATCTTCTGACATAAGAATGAGTGCTACTATAGCTAGCACTTAATCCTCTAAGATTGAAGGATTAAGCCAGTTGACCAGGAAGAGAAATTAGATTTAACACCTGGAAAATGCAGAGAACTTTGAACCTTCCCTGTTTTTAGTCCAGACAAGATCATTTCTACAGAGTTTATTTTTCTGACAAATACAGAAACATGTTTGTACAGATCTAAAGCAGATTGCAAAAGTCCTGATGAGGAGATCATATTGAAATACTGCGAGATGAACTAACACACATCTAAACTAAAGATGCAGAAGATGGGGGGAGTCTTAGTGATTCCATGACTGAGAAACATATGCTATGAAAATAAAGTTAACACTCACTAGAAAGAGATTGAGAGATTAYTAAGAGGCAATAAAGTCAGGGAGAGAAATATGTACCAAAACCAACGATGGCTACACATTTTGTAGCTACAGAATCACCTTAAGTGATTCTGTAAATACACGTAGTATTGATGGATTGATCTCTTCACCAGTGGCAAGTGTGAAGGGAGTGGGCTGGACATGGTAGCAATGTGTAAGACCTGGGAACAGGGAGCACAGGCTACTCTAAGGGAAGGAAAAATCCAATGTAGACACCACTCATCTAGGGGAAGGAAACCAGCAGTCTTCCCTCCCTAACACGACTGTGCCATTTTCACGCTGTGAAGCTGCAGTCAGCACTGTGCTCTGTGGCATAAACTCGTCTTCGACTTCCAGACCATCCCAGCTTCACATTTGCTGCTCTTCTGGGCACTCCTCAGAGGGGCAGAGCACGCAATAGTAACGAACAACTTCTGCAATACAGCAGCTACTATTATTGATTTAACTGGTTTGTTTATTCCTATGCTTAATTGGTTATGGTAATGACATTTTAATCCACATTTCACTTGTATGTGGCTGATAGCACGGCACTTTTGTGTGGCTGCAGTGACATTTTCTCACCATTACTATTTGTCACCAAGGATTAGTCCAGCACTGTGATGCTAACTGCCAATTCCAAGTGTTTTGTTTAATTAGGTATAATTTAAACTATACTGTATAATTCCAAAGCAATGGCTGACATATGACTTTTATTAAATAGGTAAAACCATGAAAATTCTTTAATCAAATAGTGAAGATTTCAGTCATCTTTTAACATCAGTGCTGAGCATTTCTAAACATTCAAACATAAGATTAATGAGAACTGAGCAAACAAACTTATTAGGGAACTTGGTAAAAAAAAAAATAAATCACCTTTAAAGTTTACGCTAAGTAGCAGAGTGCCATAAGATCCAAGCAGCGTGATTACCCAAGGTATTTACGCTTAGAAACGTCCCCGCTACTGCGACCACGGACGCTTGCCCCGCAGACCGCCCGCGAGCCGTCTCCCGAGAGCAGCGGCCCGCGGCCCCGAGGCGCCCCGRGGGCCGAGGAGCGCGCGCCGCACGCGGGCAGGGCCTCTCCTGCAGGGCCTCTCCTCCGCCCGCTCCGGCCCCGGCCCGGCCGCGAGCGCCGCACGGCCCGGACATCCTCAGCTCCGGACGGGCCCCGAGGCAGGGAGACTTCGCACTAAGCCACGATTTTATCCCCACCCGCGAAGGCCGGGAGCGAATGCCAGAGGCCGGCAGAGCGCCCCGCGCTCCTGGAGGACGCGCGACGCTCGCGGCCCTGCCTCGGCCGGGAGCGCTTTTACTGCGAGCGCTGAACGCTGCTTTCTGACTTCTTGGGGCAAACCTGCCACCTTCCAGCCTTCCGTTTCCCTCTGCCCTTCCTTTATCCAGTCTGTTTCCCCCTCCCAAGTCCGATCTCCCGTCCACTTCCACTCCTTCCATTCACTCACCCCGACGCTCTCTGCTGTCCTCCCATCCCACCTCAGATTCATAATTTAAACAAAAGCCAAAAARCAAAATAATCCTAATTAAACTTCCATCCGTGCTATTTAGCTACCTCAGACAGCCATTTCTTCCCTCGGTTATTCRGGCACTTTCAGTCCATCCGACAAGGCTTCGGAGGGCGCGAGCGCCGTTTCCCACACCCTGGGTTTGCTCTTGAGCGGAGCTTCACCGCAGAGAGCGGCASAGGAGAAACCACCCAGCTGCGCGCGCCGTGCCAGAAAAGCGGCGCAGGACCGTGCTACAGCGGCTTGCGCAGAGCGCGCTCCGTGTCGGAGCCCGGATCAGAAATACCGCGCAAACAGGAAGATTTCGGGYGAGGGGCGTCCCGCCCCCGCGCTGCGGCGGGCTGCCCCGCGGAGGCGCTCCGGGGGCGGCCAGCCCGGCCGCGGCGCCAGGAGCACCGCAAACAGGCACTAGAGGCGGTGCAAACGCGCGCCGGACGAGGCTCTCCCGTCCTCGGCGCTCCGGGCACCTCTGCACCTGTGCAGGCCTTTCGTCAAACGTAAAGGGTCAAAGTCGGCRCAGAAGGACAGACAAGATCTCCAAAGAACAAAGTGGTGAAGTGGAGAGAAGCAGAAATGCTCGCTGGCTTTGACACGTACAGGGAAAGACTAGAAAGAAGCAAGTCAGTGGAGAACCTTAAAAAGGGAGGCTTCTCCACCGGCCCCTGCAAGGCGAGGAAGGCTACGAAGGCTTTCAAGAACACACGACACACGCACACGCACCGTCGCTGCTAGGTCCYGCAGAGAGGGCAAGCTGCCGCACTGTGCAGAGTCAAAATGTAGAAAAGTCAATTGTAAATCACAAGTTCTGGATTCTTTGAGATGAAGTGTAATCTGATTTACAATGTTACAAAAAGAAATTAAAGTTAATTCCAACATGATTGTGGGTATACCGCAATTTAATATAACCATGCTGTGGCCTTTAAATCTCTGCATTGCAATATGCCAACAGTCATTACTTCTTTAAGTTTCATATTTTATTTTAAACTATAAATTGGAAATATCACATAGCTTGTTATTTACATTTTAGAGTTAGGATCTTTGCTTAGAAACACAGTGCTCTATGGTGTAATAAGATTATTGTGCAACTACCGCACAGTTAGGGTAGTTAAAGGCACTTCACCTCATCATTTTTTCTGCTTAAATATTATGCCACATTCTGATTAATACCAGACCAATAAAATCATCTTAGCAATCTGGTTAGAGTCTTTTGTCTACCCAGATGGCCTGCAATGTTAATGTGTGACAATTTCAACAATGAACTAGGACTGTTTTATGGAACCAACATTTGTTCCACTGCTTTTTCTTCTTAGGCTCAGAATTTTGACACAGATGGTACAAATTACTCAAAAAACAGAAATGTTCATTTAGAAGGCTTAAATATGTGGTTTTACTCAGGCCATCCGAATCTTTTACATTTACAGTTTGGTAAATTTACTAACAACCYTGCTGTAATTAAGGTCTATAAAATCTTCCCTCCTTTCCTGCTTGCTTTTCCCCTTACATATCTACAGCATTTCATTATGCCTCCAAATTATTATTAATATTTATTCCAGTTCTGAAATGTTTTTAATTTTGGAGGATTTACACTGTTCAATCTTGCATCCGATTCTTCATACCTTTCTAATTATGGCAAAAGGCGGAGGGAAAAAGCTTTTAATCTGTAACCATGCATTAGTCCCCCTAGAACCTACACATTTCTAGATTTTAAAGAAGAAATACCAGCCAAACTGCACAGCATTTGCAGTTGAACAACTTATATTCTTTACTTTCCATACAGAAATTCATGAACAATTCAGATACCCTTAGGAATGTACAATGGGGAGAAGACAACTGTATTCCTATAAAGAGTTAAAAAAAAAAAAAAAAAAAATCCCAGACTAGAGACCGATGCACTAATACATTGACCAAGTCTAAAAAGGTGAGAACATCTTCAAAACACTTTTCTAGGGAAACAGGCAGATGTGCAAAACTCCCAGGAGACAGCAGGTTAACGCAGAGCCGCTCTAGACGCTGCACCGGAGAAGCACGGCAGGCTGCGGTCTGCCAGAGCCCACGCGCTTCCCGGGCGCTTTGGCTCTCGTGGGAGAGGCTGAACCGAAGGGGACTGCAGGAACCAGCCCGGCCGCCTTCGCCCCCAGGGCCCCCGGCCGGCCCTCCTACACGCTSCGCTCTACCAGCCCCGTCCCCACGAGCCCCCTGCAGTTGCTTACAGCGGAAAGGTACGGCTATTTCCCTACCTTCCAGCCAATTTACCTGAACACCCTGTCCCGTTCACAGCTACGATTTTATCAGCGCGTGGTTTCAGTATCATTTTGGTTCTAGTTTTTATCTGATTATGTCTCTGTGTTAGATTTCGGTTGTTAAATTATTTAAACAAGTAATACCAAAAAATCAAATAAAAAAAGACAACAACAAAAACCCCGTGATTGTCCTCTTGTAATCCTTGCAGAACATACTGTATACATATGATGCTCCAGTTCATTATGCTATTCTATTAGGTCTGCCAACAAAAGCGCATTTTGAGTTTTTAAATGTTGTTTCCATTAGAATCAATCACTCCACGCAATTAAGCCAATAGTCTCTCACCATTTCTGCTGTTATGAGCTAAACCATCCTAAATATATTGACAGCTGTCTCCTATAAGATGACACAAATTAGGTTGAGAGGGCATAAGCCTAAATGTCACCAGTGGGAGGACATCAGTTATTCTTTCAGAAATCCACCTAATTTTCATATCCCATAAGGCATTCAGTAGACTTTCTTTGCATTGGCAGCATGCAGTAATCAATGTTTTGCATATTACAATCAATAACATGCTTAAATGTTTAAGTTTTGCATTCTTTGGCGATAAATATTGATATATTACAAACTATGTAAAACTGTTCATTGGACTTTTTGTTTGCAGTATGTACTGTATCATTCAGCAAATAAGTGAGCTAAATATTGTTTATTACAAAACAGATGTCACATGAAATTATGCCATATGTGCTATTAAACATTTCTCTCTTTTTTTTTTAAACAGTGAAAACCAAGATTTAGTTTCAGAAATGAGTGTATTTGGCTTTTCAAGGATTTGAAGCATAAAAGCAACACCTCTGAAACCTTTTTAAACCTGCTGTGTATCCTGTAATATAGTTTTGTAAGCAGAATCTGAGGATTTTTTAAAAAAAACAAGCATTTTAAAAATAAAGAACTATGCTAAATGTATGATTGCCGTACTACTTCTCCACAGGTTCTACTGATCTAATCAAGAGAGACAAACAAGGTTTTGCCCTACCACTTACGTTTTAGGATTTTTAATCACATCAGTATCTTTAAATACAGATGCTTCAAGTTAAAAATTAAAATACACTTTCTCACTTACCTAAGAAATAATAATTCAGCTGATGGCACTATAATGCTTTCTGTAGACTTTACATTTGAATCTGAGAATACACAGTACATAGGATTCATGGAAGACAAGAATGGTCAGTGCAGACCTACCTCAAAGTAAAACATAAAACCAGTAAATCTGCACAGGGAAAGGAAGTGAGTTCTAGCTGTTTTTACGAAAACATATATGCGAAGCAGAGCAAACCATCTCTCTAGACAACTTTGAAAGTGTGAACTCCACAGCAGAATGAGCAGAATGCAAGAAACATGTTGCTAAGAGCCATATAGTAAAACAAAATCTGGTTGCCACAAGAATAGTGACATTGGCATCAGAGGCAAAGACACTTACACCCACAAATGGAAATACAGAGGGTTGGGAAAACTAGAGGAAGAGAAGCAGATGCAGCAGTACAAGAAAGAAACTCAAAGAAAAGATCTTCAGACTCCATATGGGGCTTGCTTTCTCCAAGTCATCAAAAGAAGACAGGGTAAACATGAGGGGAGATTTTTCTGTCGACTCCCTCTTCCCCCTTCCCCAGGGGAATACAGAGTGCAATGCTATATTCAAAATACATCCTCCAAGCACTGTAAGATGCCAGTTACCTATGACTTAATCACATATTTAAATACACTACAAGACTTCTCTGTAATACAAATAACTACTTACTCAATGAGCAGTGAAATCGGGGGAAAAGTCTCTCAGTTTGGGGAGACCAAGGTCTTCCTCCCCCCCAAAAAAATATAAAATAAGAAGAACATTAGCATTTCAATGGTCCCTCATCTAATACTAATTCAAAATCCTCCCTCTAATCCTAATAACTTCCAGATTATCAAGAGCCCCTGAGTGCTGCTGCAAGGGACTTTCAGCAACAGCTCACCAAAGGGCCAAAGCAGAAAGGGAGCGAGTGTTTCTCAGGGTCCAGGGGCTGCCCCTGRGGATGGGGACCATGAAGAGTCAGGTGCAACAACTCTACCATAACATCCCTTGTGGCAAATCGAGTGCAAGATGTTTAGGGAAGAAGACACGAACACCTCAATAGAAACATCAAGCTGAGCTTTTTCCTCTAAAAATAGATCACTTTTACCCCTATAGGTAYAGGGCAATAGGGCAATATTTTTAAATGATGTAGCGAGGTGTCAGTATTTGGGGTGGCAGATTCCTTATAAATGCCAAAGATCTGATAGTTGGAAAGATTACAGTCAACCCAACCACCTACAATTAAATACAAATGTGATTGTAAAAGCTTTCTCTTCTCCCTGCCTCCATACTGCACCATCTACAGCAAAATGTTTCATAGATGATAAAAATAGCTAGATCTTTCAAAGTCTTAGAAGAAAGGTTTGGGAATGTTTTTTTTTWAAAGCTATATTTTCTTAAAGGCAACATAATGAGGTCAACTGAAGCTGGATTGAAGCTGATAAACTGGGTTTAGGAAAAACCAGAGGTTTGGGGGGGGGGGTCTGGCAGAGGAAAACAAAGAGAATGATTGCAAAAGTCAGATCTCAAAATGTTAATCAGATTCAGAAACATAAAACATGACAATTTAATGGTGTTTGGTTAAAACTAGAAAATTTTGAAGTTCCAAGTATCTTACATTGAATTCTAATACTTTTTTAATTATTAGATATAAAATGCTTACAATTTTCACTGAAAATTAGACTTGGTAATTTACATTTCTTGTTTATACAGTACAATTTGCTGRTGAAAAATGTGCTAAACTTATTGATTCATGACCATAATTGTTTAATTATTTATCATTGCAGAATTATATTAGCATTTATAATAATGCAGATGTGCACAAAGGCTAAGAAGTCATATACAGCTTTTGTTTTGTGTTTGTTATGCTGAAATTAGGTTGATCCAGGTTGTGTGTGCATACTGCGTATTGTAAGTGTTGCAATTCTGTGTCTCAGTTTTACTGGAGTTATAGTGGGTCTAACCAATAGCTGCAATAATGAAAATGCTCTGATAGCTAATAAAATATATAAATCCAAAGCTAACAGCCTCACAAAAGAAGTCTCTACTCAGATTGATTCTTTTGTTACCATAATGTGCATTAAATTCAGTGCAACACATGTACAGCTGTTGGCTTCGTACCACCCACAGTAAAGGA
This sequence comes from Rhea americana, assembly GCF_003343005.1. Lineage (NCBI taxonomy): Eukaryota > Metazoa > Chordata > Aves > Rheiformes > Rheidae > Rhea > Rhea americana. Next base: position 2,849,326 of record NW_028186150.1, read on the forward strand.
ATAGCTCTTGTGCRTAGGGTACAAGGGAAACCAGCAAGYGCTGCTGCGCACCACAAAAACTGCCATCAGTTAAACTGAGGCCAAAGWCTTCTGTGTAAGACTGGCTAAAGAAGAACATGAGGACTCTTGATACGAGGGAAACACATTCATTTAATTTTTCTTCTCTAACTGAAAGAATCTCTATYGTAACACTGGAAGGAAATGACAGATGCCTCACTTCAGTCTCTTCTCCCCTCTGCGTGCAAAATCTATTCCCTCAAGGAACTACAATAAGACTGACATACATCCCTTTTGCAAAAGCCGCTAAAATAGCTTTGCCATGGGCTTCACACAGAATTTGTAACACTAAGTGCGTCTTTCTGGACTCATCCTCTTGAAGTATTGATAGTCAAGGCTTCTGACGCCGGTCCCCTCCGTGCTCTTTTCACCTAACACTATTTACTGGTGCTACCTTTCATAATTAAGAGTCCGTATCAAAGCAGTTGTAACACCATTTAAGCAGCTTTTCTAAGGAATCAAATCTAAATGAAAAGGCAAAGTATAAAAATGCCCCATCTTCTGCTGTGCATAACTGATTTGCTCTGCATTTTATCCTCAGGGAGGTGCAGATTCCAAAAGAGAGGGGAGAAGAGCCAGTCATAAAAGCAGCATCACACAACCAGGGAAGAGAACAGCACATGTACTTTTAACTCTACACGTGTTAAGTCTCTCTAAAAAGCATCCTCCTGATCGTGCTCTGGCCGTGTAGACCAGATTGTTTAAACCGCAATTCACAGAAGTGAGCATTTAGCCTAGTGACTCCTGTATCACATCACGGGCCAGGTATTTGTTTCTTTTGCTAGATTAACATTGGGACAGAATAACATCCTCATTAATGGTGATAATTATACAGTGAGGTAGAAGAGCAACTCTTCCAACTTACTGTACAAAGGAGTCTTCAATTTCATTAATTAATTTTATTAAAGAATACAAGACAATCGAAGAAAGCACACTTTTGTTAAGTAGCTTCTCAGATGCTGATCGTTGGCTCGTTACCTGCCAGCCTGTTCCCGTGGCACGGCTTGCGCCACGCGGAACGATGGGACGAGGCAAGCACAGCTCAGCGGCACGAGAGCACGCGTTACCCCTCCTCGCAGGGCGGCACAGAGACCCTCAGCGAGGCTGCAAGAAGCCCCAGGGCGGGAAGCACAGAGGGGCAGGACAGCAGAACGAACAGTGTCCCATGCCCACCACGGGCAATGGGGAAAAGACATTGGCAGCAATATACTCTTACCAATACCGCCAGCAGCATTTCATTACGGCACATTGTGCTTCTTGAGGCACTTTACAAATTTATTAACCCTCACAWCACCCTAGAGAGATGTTGTCAGCTATGTATCTTCATTTCATGCATGAAGACTCAGGCAAAGGGTCTTGCCTGAGGCCGGGGAAGTCAGTGTCGGAGACTGGGGCTGCTATCCCCATGCTTGTGTGACTGCAGAGCCCGTCCCTGGGCGGCCGATACTACAGCTCCCACTCCAGGAAGCCAAACTGCTAACAGCCAGATTCGAAAAGAGCGTGGGATGAACACCTGCATCTCCCCGTTTGCTGGATCACCAGACCAGAGATGAATGCCTCTGAAACTACCTCTGCAAGGTCTTAAGCACACCTCTGAGAAGTTTGGGTGAGGATCTGCACTGAATACAATGATCTCAAAACACTTGGAAGACATTAACGACCGAATCCTCGTAAAATCCCTGGGATGGCCATTTCACAAACGGGTAAGCAGAATGACATGCATTAATTTTTACAGAACAAAGAAATTACAAGAAATCTGTGGCAGAGCTGAGACTAGAATCCAAGTTTCTGGTTTCAGAATTATCTTTAAGCAGCTATGCCTGCATTTCTTCAAGTAATCATACTTTTACACGAGTGCTAGTAGCTGCCCGATTTTGACTCCTGCTACCAACATGCTGATATGAGCTCTCTGAGGATGTATTGGTTTTTGCCAAGCAAGGTTAACAGAGGTGTTCACCTGTGTATTCAGTACTACAGTGATTCTACAGGAAAAGAAAGGGGTGGCAAGGAAGAGCAAGATTGCTATGGTGCTTGCAAGACTGTTCCCTGAATTAACACAGGCACACAGTATTTTTGACCTTCAATTCCTCCTCTATAGTAGAGGATAATAACAGCTCAGAGTGCCACGCAGATAGATGCTTGAGATTAGGATATGCCCAGATGTGATACACACAGTAAAGAGGGAGTTAGATGCACTATGTCAGCCACGTGGGGGAAGGTATAGCTCACTATGCTTTGCTCTCTCCCCCAACCCCATCCAAACATGGATATCTTTTGGGACATGATGATGAATCTAGACCTATTTTTGTTTTGAGTTTCTCTTTTTACTTTAGTAGTTACTGTATCTGCATTCAACCAGTGGCTTCTAAAATCAAAACACCAGTAGTCAAGCCCTATTTCATGTTTGAAGCAATATTTTAGATTCCAAGACCTATTAGTAAACCAGACTGAAAGATGTTTAATGAGCAAGCAAAGAATAGCATTTTTAAGAGATGTTTGCTGATTTGCTGCAAGACTTTAAAATTAAGCCTTTTGCTAGGCCTAAATTTCATATAGCACTTTTCCCCTTCCCTCTACTCCTTCATGAAAAGGAGATATTTTGAAGCCAAAGGCAACAAGACTTTGTCTCAGGAAGAGTTTGAGGTCGGTGTTGGTCCTACTAATCACACCCCAAGCAGGACACAGTGCAGTCCCTAGCAAGTCACTTCCGAGTGTTGGAGAGGGATGATTTTTTGGTTTTTTTTTTTTTT